>NC_083411.1:81486087-81789117 GCF_020745735.1 Hemiscyllium ocellatum | reverse complement strand
AAATGTACATTGACTTGTTTTATGCCCTTATCTTTGTTACACTTACAAATTAGATACTTTACAGGTACTAATATTTTGTCAGACTGACTCTTGCTTTTGACTTTGAATATTGAGAGTTCATTTGCCATTCCAGAGTCTTATTTAAATTGGAATCCCTGTCTTATCTAATAGGGTTTCAATGTGAAGGGGTGTGAATGCAGTGTTTTTGAAAGTTATGCCAGAAAAATGACAATCGTCGAGTAAAATATCGTGTTGTGAAGATGTACTAATGAAAAATATTGATTTGTAATGAATTGGCTGGAAGCAGGAATTCAACATTTAAAAAGCCAGCTTATTTTTATTTGAAGGAGACTAAAGTGGTGGGTCAACATCAAAATGGCTGAAATTAATTTACATTAGTATGCACATTCAATGGAGAGAAGGCAACATCTTACCAAATGTGAGTGAAGGCAGGATGGAAGTTGCAGGGCAGGAGTTGAAAGCAAGGGAATCAGAGGTCAGGGCATGAGGATTGGCTTTCATCAGCTACTGTTGCCCAACACCATGACCCTCAGTTAAGCACAGAGTGGCACACTGTGATGGACCCCTCCCAGGACACTGCCAGCAAACCAGACAGGATTTTGCTGAATTGCCTTCCAAGAGTATTGGGAACCAATAAAACCTCAATTTAATTTTTCAGCTGCCATTAAATTGCAATAGGCCAAAGGATAATAAATGTAAATTGAGTTATGAAAGTGTCTAATTGATATCCCACTGGCCATGGCTGGAAATCGTGTATCAGCCTCTTCTACTGTCTAGCTTAATCAGGGTGGCTTTACTGCTGTCGGGATACTGAAGCCACCTAGACATGGTTTTCGTCCTGTCGTGCTGCATTAAACCCAGACTGGCATGTCAGTTTTCAGAGCCAACTTTCACTTGACAGTGCATTAGTTAATTCAGCCAGCTGGAATGAACATATGGCAATACTAGGACGGAAAGCAAGCATTCCTTTGTCTGGAGAGTAGATAGCTCACAGCAAAGTGAATAGTTTCACAGTTTTTTTCCACTCCTGTGAGTCAGAGGTCTGATTCTTTTATTAAATGCAGTCGGTAAATATTGTGGGATAATTACTAGATTAATCTGTAAAGCAAATCTTCTAGTCAGATCTGCTTCAAAGCTGTTCAAATATAACCAAAAATCCATTTATGTACAAGATTTAATGAGCACCAAGTTTTCCCCATTCACTCCAAATTATTTGTGGTTCTACTTTTTATTTGGAATGGATTTATTTTATCTTTTTCTCACCCACCTGGGAATCCATTTATTATCCACCATTGCTGATCAAAAAGACAGTCAGGCAACGTATTCTGTAAATTCAGTCAAACCCACTCTATTACTGGGACTTTCCTCCTATTCAATGCCTAATCTCTGCTTGATTTCCCTCCTCTGGAGATTGGAATCAGGTATGTGTGTGGAAAAACTTGCATCTTACCACGTTGCAGCTCGGTATATCAGTAGTTTTATTGAGCTACACACTGCTAAGCTGCTCATTTTAGAGCAAGCTTTTCTGCAAATCCCATCTAAATTAAATTTGTTTGCAGTCATTGGGTCATTCTCAGTTACATTTCACTTAAAGGGCCAGTATTTTTGAAAGTTGTAATATATCTTGCCACTCCTTGTATTCAAACAGGCGATGTGATAGTACATATCAGACTAACACAGTTCATTGTATTCATTACATCCAATGGCGTTTCAATACAGTGAAAATGGCATATGCCCATTAAAGGACAAAATAAGGGGTACAAAGAATAAGTAGCATCAACTTAAAGAAACAATTATGAATTCAGATAAGATGTAAAACAGGCTGGTGAATTATTGCAAGTTTTGCATTGCCTCTGGTGACAAATTTTGCCCCTTTCTCAACAAAAAGTTCTCTAAACCAGTTTCAAAATGATTGTCCCTTTAAGATAGAAGCAATGAACCATAAAATTCAGGTAAGATTCACAGCCTTCAATGCAAAACCAACAAATTAGAATATACTGAATTTGAACTTCACTGCTACACGAGGGCAAATAAAGCTGCTATATTAAAATCTGGTTGTCAAATGACTATCAGTTTGTGGAAATTCCTTAAACAATGACGGCTTTCAATCATATATTCATTTTTTTCCCCACAGGTTTCCAAATGGAATAACATTCTCTAATTTGAAATTTTATAATTTGTATGTTTAGTTTCTTTCAACAGAAATTTTGCAATAACAAAAAGTCCCTCTGCCCTCCGTTGTAGGCAGTGCATAATTCTTACTGCTGGATAATCAAATTCTATTTTCTGAAAAAAAATGACACAATTAATAGAAGTATAATACATATATGTCAGACCCAATAATTTACATGTAAAAATGATATACTGCACATAATCACTTTCTAATGCTTTATTTGGTTATCTTCCTCTATGAATATTGGTGCCTAGTAGAAGAGCTTTCATGAATGCAGAATGGTCCATGGACATGTTTTGGATCACTAGTGGGAACCTGATTCACTGTTTTTCAGATTTGCCCCCTAGCACAAGATATTGACAGACCTAAGCTTTCATTTAAATCACAAAATGAACAAGACCTGCTGTGTTTATGTGCTGGAAGCTTAAAGTTATGTTCAGTGTTGCTGACAGGTGTAGTCACAAGGCTGTAATCCATATCGCAACTCCGACCTTAAAAATCATGTGCATCCAAATAGGAGTAAATAACTGACTGCGGGAAAAAAAACATGATCTGATACATATTCTGACTCCTCAGTTTGCACAACGTTAGCTCAGTTTGATACATTTCATGAGGCTGCAATGAAATAGTCAGCTCTGTATGATAAGCACATTAATATGACAGTGTCAGTTAACTGTAAAGCCCAATATTAAACATTCTATGTTGAAAATCACATCACATATTTATGTCATGAACCCCTTGCACATGGTGAATGCTTAAACCTTGTTTATTTGGAATATAATTCATAGGAGTATGAGTCAGCCATTTCAGTTAGATGATGGCAGATTCATATCTTAAGTCAATTTACCTGGTTTGGTCCTGTAATCCTCAATACCATTGCCTTAGAAAAATCAATCAATCAATCTCAGACTTGGACATTTTGAAATCAGCTAGTAACAACAGCTTTTTTGGCTGAGTACATTCCAGATTTCTATCAAGATGCTTTTCTCACACCCCGAAGTACTGGAATTTTGTCCGATCCTGCCTTCAACCTCTGGTCTTGCTCGTTGTAACTATTTGACTGCTCCACTCATTATCAATTGCCTTTATCATTTTCTTCAATGTTACATTGAAATGTTTATTCTTTTCAAGGAGCATTACTGCATTTTCTCTGTTCCTCACAATTTATATTCACGAAAACTGTCTGTGCAATTTTCTGGGCATCTCTTGATCAGTCACTGTACCCTCACTGGAGGAGAGGTAATAAGCCCCGAATACATGCAATAAAAGATTTTCACCGATGTTACTCTTCACTACTGAGACATTTTTGCTTGCATTGATGTACACAAAATTTAATAATAACCGTGCTATATATTTTATGCCGTACAACTTCTTTTGATTTCTAAGTACCATGTTTTCCCAGTAGCATCTTAAAAAATTACAAATCCTTTCCGTATAGGAGTATTATATTTAACAATGACTCCCTATTCAATTTCCTCACTTGCCAATTATATTCAGCTGTATTTAGTATTCATTCTCACGAGTTGCTGAAAGATTAATCAGAATCCAGTTACATTCTTCTTCATTTTTTACTTCATTTACATGACTTGAATCTCACTAATTTTGATTTTAATGTCTTCCTTCAAATTTTCAATCAATTAACGTTTTAAAAACTTTATATTTTGTGAAGGTCTTTTTCACCACAATTCCTTGATATTGTCATATTTTCATCATCACACCTTCACTTTAAGGCATTGTTTCACCATGAGTTGATCAGCAACAATAAATCAGAATTGAAAAGAAAGGATATGACTAAGTGAATTTCCAAAGCATTCAAAAGAAGTACTTTTGAAAAGTAGTCATTTTTGTAAACAGAAAGTGTAGCAGCAAACAAAGATCCCACCAATAACAATGTGATAATCACATTTGTGACGATGATTGAGGAATAGATATTATCATGGTCAGTGATAAATGACTCCCAGCAACATCTTCCAAGTAACTCGATTGCACTTTTGCATCTACTTGATGGGACAATTGGACAACTTGTCTTTTGTTTGGTTTTAACTAAAAGAAAACCCATCTTCGTCCAATATTGGTATATACTCCCTCAGCACTACGCAAGTGGCAGATTTGATGTTTAGCCTCAAGTGCATGAATGTGATTTTAACCCCAGCTTTCTGATTCCGAGCTAAATGTTTCATCATGGCTAACACTTAAAATGCCATGGAATAAGGAATGAGACAGAAAGCAACTCATTAGACGATATGGGCTGAATTTAACCAGACAATGACTGTGTCAATTTTGGCAAGTCTTCTTTTCATGACCCTTAGTAAGTTTTTTTCACACTATTCTCCTCAGTCCAACTCATTAGCTATGTGCCACATGTTATGGTGCCCTGCTCACATGTTGTTCAGTTAGTTAAAAATCACACAATACCAGGTTATAGTCCAACAGGTTTATTTGGAAGCACTAGCTTTCAGAGCACTGCTCCTTCATCAGGGCAGTTGTGGAGAATAAGATTGTAAGACACAGAATTTATAGCAAAAGTTTGCAATGTGATGTAACTGAAATTATGTATTGAAAAGACCTGGATTCTTTGTTAAGCCTCTCATCTTTTAGAATGACCATGTTGGCTTCACTTCTTTCACATGTAAATTGCAAAACTTTTTTCAAAAGTTACACTCTCAAGTGAACTTTAACAATTGGTGCCATGTTGGCCCAGATAATGTATTGAAGATGCAAACTGCTCTGCGTGAGGCTGTCTGTGCCATTATGTTCAGACTGATTCTAATCTAAAAAATGGATTTACAGAATGGATTCATGTAGTTTGTGTGTGCGCGGGCATCTGTGTGTGTAGTGAAATGGAGTCACCTGTAGTGTGACATGAACCCAAGGTCCCGATTTTTTACTTTGTACACCCAGGGTCCAACACTGGCATTTGCAAATATTGCCCACTGAGTAATGGAAAAAGTCGTCACTATTGCCTGGAACTACCACCATTTTTGAAGCACAGCCATACACCAGATTTAGTCCTTCCAGCTAGAAGCATGCACACAATCGGAGTGGAAGATAAAGAAAAGCTTCTGAGGGCAGATAGGTGGCCTGTTTGACATACCTTTGCAAATACAGGTGCACATTCATAATTGCAGTGCTATCTCCTGCCTGATTCACAGTCATTGTAAATGCAACTATAACCATCAAGCTCCAAATATTATTCACCTCTAGTGTCGTCCCTTCTTGGAAGATGGTCCAAAGAAATGCAATAGATATCCTTAATGGCCAATGTGTCATAACATCTTCTCAGTTATTACATGCATTGCATGCTGAAAATTTTTAAATGATTGAAAACATTCACTTGTATTCAGAAACAGCAAAATGAAGAAAAACAATGAAAAAAGAGAGAAAAAATAAACAGAAGAGAGGACATGATGATAGAGAATGGAACAAGCAAAGCTAGAAGATGGGGAAGCAATGAGTTCACAATTTGAAGGTTTTGAACTCTATATTGAGCCCAGAAAGTCTTGATGTATCTGATCTGCCTACCATCTGGATGGTGACCTGGCATCATTAGCTGGATCTAAACCAGTTTTTGTTCCAATCCCTGATAATTTTTTAGAAGTGACAAAATTCCAACCCTTAGTTTAGCTCAGTTTATTGTTCTGAAAAATGTTGCCCCACCTACTGAGTATTTCCAGTACTTTTTTTTTACTTTTTTTTTGTTCAATGCCTAATACCTTCAAGTTATTTGTCCACCTTCTGGTTGTGCATCCTCAATTTTAAAGCTAACAAGGAATAGAAATAATTGAGATAAAGAAAGTTTTCATAAGATCATGGAGAGTGTTGTCGAATTGAACCCCCAAAGCACCAGGAAAAGTGCAGAATTGCTTCTAAGATGTGATATGAGGCCATTGTTGTAGTTTAAAAATGTTCCATTCATAACTGATCTCAATTTCCTACTTTGAGACAGTCTTCTATCTAGCAATTTTCTTTACCACCTATTCCATTAACCATCAGCGTGATACCTTGTCAAATGCCTTTAACAAATCCAAGCATGTAACACCACTGTATTTTTTTTCTTGTTATTCAGGGAGTAGTGTTTAAAAACATTTTGCCTGGCCTCTGTAAGGCACACTTCAGGGCACATTCTGAATAATACAGGTTTTTTTTCGCATTTTAAATTTACTCTGCAGCAATATGCTGTCAATTATACTGAGCAGTTTTTTTTTGGATAATATTAACATATGCATTGACTTTGATTAATTGGTCAAATGTGGATCATATCATTTCATGCCCCGTAAATCAGATTCATGAAGTGAAAGCTGCTTCCATTTTCGAAACTGGGGAGGAGAAAGGATTAGATAGGATCGCAGAGGATATAAAGTGCACAACACACCATTTTGCCCAAATCATCAATGCTGGCATTTCTCCTCCACTTGAGGCTCCTTCAACCTTTCCTTCTCTAAATCTCTTGTTGTAACCCTCTCTTCCCTTTTACTCATACATTTATTGAGCTGGATTCCTCTTAAACCCACCTTTACTGTTTGCTTTAGCCATTCCCTGCTAGTCAGTTCCATATTCTAATCACACTTTGGTAAAAGAAATTTCCTCAGAATTCCAAAACAGATTCCTTGACTGTTCCCCACAAGAGGAAATTGCAATCACTTTGTCAAAACCCTTAATAATGTTAAATGCCACTGTTCTTTCACCTTTTTAGCCTTCTTTTTGCAAAATGTAAGAGATCCAGTCAGTTAGTCCTTTCCAAATACATATACCATGCAATTTTGGAATCACCCTTGTAAGTCTTCTCTGCACCCTCCTTGGTGCCTCTATATCCTCTGTATAATATGGTGACCAGAATTGTACTTGGTAGCTTTGTGTATGGTCTAATAATGGTTCATTCACCTAACTGCAATGCAACTTTTATTGACTGGTGTAATTTTACTCAGATTACTTTGTTCCTCCACTCCACCAAAATGTTCACTGTCTGTTGTGTTACATATCACAATCAGTACACTATTAACAGAATGGTATGTCAGTATAACTTTAACAGACATGTTCATGATGTCATCACTTTATCACCACATGTAATTTGAGGCTATGAAGGTCTCAGACTCCATCTTAATTCAGACAACTTGAAGTATGAGTCACTGATGGAAGCATGCTACTGTCTGTGACTAAAAGCTTAATATTAGCTCAAACACTTTTGTATCTGTAAAATCAATGTTTATATACAGCAGTGAGCTGTAATATATATACTATTAGGTTATTCAATAGCACATTACCCACTTCTAGTTCTTATGTTACGAGGATTACATAAGCATTGCTACATCAGATACAAATACACTGCAGGAGGCAAAATGTACATTACTATCCAAGTCTATTCTTGAATGACTGTATACCCGTCTTGTTTCTAGCCCTCAATTGTCTTTCTCAAGGCGTATATTTAGTGCACAGAAAGCTGAAAATTGCATAAATATAAAGTCTATGAAAAGATTAGCAAAGACATTGAAAGAATGCAAAAAGGGCAGGTGAAAGTAAATTTTCAAAGAACATAAAACAAAACAATAAAAATATCTTTGTAGCACGTCAATCAGAGAAAGGAAAGCTGTGATGGGCATAGAATCATCCAAGAATAGACAGCTTAAGAGAGGTCATTATTCAATTGACGTTGTCGGGTTGTTCTCGTGACATTTCTGGGAGTGTTGTAGACTGATTGACAGAGGCTAATTACTACGATCAGTCAACAAATTCATTGCATCATGTGACTACCAGAATGGTTGAAAGCAAACTAGATGGAACTTTGTCTTTTTTTATTGATTAACAATTCAAATGTTCCTAAATGCTTAATGATTTATTTTATTGAAATCTTTAGAATCTGATGGTGAGTTTATATGGAAACCTGATTCCAGTATAGAGTCTTAACTGATTCTGTATTTTAGTTTGCCAATTTCAGGAAAATCCTTATTACATGTGTGTATTCAAAAGAAAGCAAACAGAAAATTCTGGAAATACTCTGTAATCAGTAAGAAGAAAATATTTTGGCAAGATAATGCAATTTTGTTGAGTGTTGCATCCAAAACATGATGTTATATTTTCTTTTTTAACATTGTTCTGTACTTCTAGCATGTTCGAGTAAAAAATGAGGTCTGCAGATGCTGGAGATCACTTCTAGCATGTTAGTGACTTCAGAATATTTCAATTCACTTTCTGGTGTAAGCAACAATGGTAATATTGGTATAGATTTCCACGTAGTTGGTCATTGCAAACATCTCATGTGCAGGATATTGTGATGACAGATGTCTTCACCCTGTACTCAGTAACTGTCCAATTAATGAAAATGCAACTTGAAAGATCTCCCATCACTCACAAGCCAAGCCTGCATCCTCAGACAGAAACAAAATATATAAATAACTTGGATGATAGACGTGAATGAACTATAGCCAAGTTCGTGAATGACACAGAAATAGGCGGAAAGGCAAATAATGAGGATGACTCAATGAGTCTGCAGAGGGATATAAACAAGGTAATGGAGTAGACAAAAATTTGTTAGAAGAATCATAATGCCAGAAAATATGAGGTTGTGTGCTTTGGCAGGGAGATTAGAGGAGATTACTATTAGTTAAATGAGAAATCTTAAAGTAAACTGATGGATTTGAGGGTCCTTATACATCTACCCCAAAAAGCTCATACACAGATTCAACAAGTGAAAGAGAAGGCAAATAGATTGCTGGCCTTTATTTCAAAAGGAATGGAGTACAGAAATAAGGAAGTTTTGCAAAAACAAGTTAATGCGATATATCTATTTCAAGCATACTTTCTATTTTCATGTGGTAGTTTGCTTTTCATTTCTAACTCACACTTCTGGCTAACAGCTATAGAATCATAAAACCATATAGTACAGAAGAGGACCTTTGACTCATTAAGTCTGCATCAAAAAAGAACTTCTCTAAATACATAAAAGGCCCACTTTTCAGACTTGACCCATCGCGTTGAATATTATGACACTTCAATTGTTCATGCAAGAACGCTTTAAAGGTTAAGAGTTTTTTTCCTCATTTAACTCCCCACCCGAACACTGTAGGCAATGCATTCCAGACTCCCATCACTCCAGACGAAAATAAATTTCCTCAAATCCCTTCTAATCTGCGTGCCTTTCATCTGAAACGATCCTTCCTTGTTATTGACCTGTCAAGTGAGGGGAATAGATATCTATGCCCCTCTTAATTTTATGCACCTATCTCAGGTCATGTCTCAGCCTACTCAGTTCAAAAGAAAACAGCCATTTTTCATAGCTAAACCGGTCCATGCCAGGCAAGATTCTGATGAAATTTCTCTGTATTCCCTCCAGTACAATCATATTCTTCTTCTGTGGTGACCAGAGCTAGATACAGTACTCCAACTTTGGCCTCGGCAAAGTTTTGCTCTTTTCTTCCAAAGTGTGTTTCCCAGCACACACACCGAGACAAACATTGACTGAGTCTGGAAGACAATCAACTTGGGGAAAGGCACTCTTTCGTCTGCCAAAATCTTGTTAGTCTTGCAGAGCAAGGAGTTGATCTCGATCAAGTGTTATAGATTGGCACACTTCAAGGTCCAGGACTACATGCTGAGGGACACACTAAATCTGTGGGCAGCTGCCAAGACGCAGTGGGGAACGACTTGTGTCTGAGGTCTTCCTGCCAAAGTTAAATGGGGATCCCTTTAGTTATTGGACCCTCTCGATGCCTAAAATTATGCAAATGTAATCTTGTACAAGTGAGAAAAATGCCTTTGGTGTTTGTTTGTTCCTTCATATATTAATGCACAGAATCAAACTGTTTCAATGACAATGTATATAAAGACAGTTTTGTGAATAAAGCATCTGTATGAATTTTTTTAAAATCACTAACATTAAAGGTCCCAGCATTGATCCCATGATAGCCATTTTGAATACAAATCTCCAGTCACAAAAACAGCCATCACCATCCTCCATCTCTTGCCACTAAACCAAATTTGGATCCAATGCCAAGTTACTCTATATTCTACCTGGTTTTATCTTTGTTATCAGTTTCTCATTTCTTTGTCAATGCTGAAAGGAGAGCCAATTATCTCCTAATCTGTCCTAGTTTCACGTAGCCTCTCCATCATGAAGTCCTTAGCTCAATTTTTCATGGTGGCTCAATAAAACTAGGTCACTCATGACTTCAAGATAAATATTCAGTGGAGATTAGAGCAGGCTTGGCACCCAGTCATGCATTCAGTAGGGTCACCTGCATGTGGACATGGACCGGCACTCTTGCATTCAACTCAAAGCTCCACTGGGAAGTAGCTCCACTGCCTGAGCACACCTCGGAAGAAGTGAAGGTGACAGGAATCAATTCTGACAAAAACAAAATCTGGATTGATCCTAAAGGTACACTTATCTCTAAACATGTCATTTTTTTTTCCAGCAACTTTTGCATGGAAGCTGGCGCCAAATATGTTTACATTCCTTTGGAATAAACTTGGAGATTGAGAGGTGGATAATTATTTTTGTGCAGCCCAGGATCTCCATACATTTTGCCCAGGCTTGCATTGTCAGGATGAACCTCCAGTTTGACTGCCCAATATTAACACAACATAAATTATGAGCAACAAGTATATTCAATAGCTGAACATTTTGAAGTAAGCATGTTTGCAAGGTGTAGACTTTGCTTTAAAGATTTTGATGTCCTCAAAAATTGAGGTGCTTCCGACCTCCATAAATGATGTAAACCACTTGTCGATCAAATAGCCTCAAGAATATTGATGTTTTCCACTACAGAGGTAAAAGAAGCAAGATGATTCTTGACATAACTACCAACAGACAATGTTCCAGTTTTACAACAAAAAGAGAGTTCTAGGAACTAATTGTGAGTTGGATTGGCAATGTCACTTTATTCAGACAACAGTGGATGACGTTTAACACCTCATCTCTGTGGATGTGTTTGGAGGGTTTTGCCCAGTGACAAACTTTGATTGTCTTTTTTTCATTAATTGTGTGAGCTTAATAGTGCACAACACAGTAACGGTTTTTTGATTGACTCATGGGTGAATGACTACACCTTTACATTTGGGTGACACAGCAGAACCATCCAACTTGTAAAAGAGAAAGCATGTAAATCCCACGCTCTCTTTCACAACTATGAGTGGAGAAGCAAACTCTGAGCAGCTAGCTCTTCCTCTCTCCATGTCTGCAAATTTTCTTCTCGAAAGGAGAAGTGGAACAACCACTTTGCTGCACACTGAAAGAGTGAATGAAAGATTGAGAAATTGGTAGCCCGACATCCATGTGTCTTCATCAAACAGTCAAAAGGAATCAGTAGAAGACTGATGGAAAACAACTCCTCAGAAGAGTATTTTGTAGTGGTGCCAGAACTGCCTATCGTTGACATTTTTATTATTTCCCCACCTATAATATTTGTGTCTTATCACTTTGTGTATCTTGTTAGTAGTCCATTTGTAATCAGGCTCTGCTATTCACAGAGTCATCACGAAAGGTGAGAATTTTGAAAGGTACACCAGATTCCCCAACTGATCTGTCATTTGCACCCATGTTGACAGAAAGCATGGACCATGTGTCTGTGTTCAACAAGAATTCTTATTCAACACAAATAAATTGATTCTACCTACAGATTAATAAATATGAGCTATCAACACATAACTCTATTAGTTTAAACTCTAACCCCTTATGTACTCAAGTCAGGGAGGCCATTACCCAATGCAATAAACATTTGGGGTGGAAAAGAAACTCTGAGTTGTACCGCATGGAGAACACTATCACCAACGGTGTTTTAGACACAATAGCAATCCTGCCCGTCTTAACAGAGCTGGATATCAAACCCACAATGGAAGACCTTTACAGAGATATTGACTCACTTACCATTGACAAAGCTCCATGCAATTCTTAATTGAACTCACCCAGTAGAAACCAGCAGTTCTGCAGCTTCAGCATGAATGTTTCGGTCTCTGTTCGAGGTGGTGGAACCTTTTGCAGGATGTGTGTAACACAAATTTGAAACTCTTGATGAGGGACAACTGCAGAAATCGCAACAACTATCAAGCAATCTCCCAGCTGAGCAGTGAATAAAAAGTATTTACCTATGTTGTCCTTGTAAGACTGTACATTCTGGTTGAACATAAATACCCAGTATGATTTCAGAACTAAAAGATCAACAATTGACAATGTTGTCTTAGTCCAGCAGCTATAGAAGAAATAGCCTGAACAAAGGAAACCTCTACATATACTGTCTTCATTGATCTCTTCAGGCATTCAACCATGTGTACCTAAGAGGGCATATTTAAGCTCCTGGAGAAAACAGATTGCCTATCAAAGCTGTAAAGGGTGAAGTCAGCTATGACATTTGAACCAATTCAGAAGTCCAAGTGTATGCTAATTCTATCAGCATATTCCCATTGCTAAGCCAAAGATTTCTTCATTGCCAACATCAATTAGATGGATGAAAGTCATATCATCAAAGACAATCTGTATGTTGAAGTCATCACTGAGCTGCAACCTGTTGGACATCTATACCACCACTTAAAGGGCATTTGCAAGTGAAATGTGAAGATGGCAGGCATTGATACTGACTACTGTCAGATGGTCACTGATAAAAATGACCTAAGGACTGTTTACAATGGTATTGAAGAGGCAGGTGGAAATGAAAAGCTCAGCTAGCCAAATAGAGGGGCCAGCAAAAATGGGCTATTAAATTTTGCACCTTCTCAACTTACTACATTATTCTGTAATGAATACAGGAGAGAAACCATACGAGTGTGATGCTCTTTAGTCATACATCAAACAGTGTGAATTATTGTCTTAGAGGTGGAAGGTCAACACCCTGCGCATGATTTCACACCAACTCTAATTATTCTGACTTGCACTTCCTGTTTAGAATCTATGAGCCAGTAATGATTCTTCATTCCAGTTGGCTAACAGGATATTCAATTGCTGATCTGTTCACAGGTCCCAGATATCCAGTAGAGGATAATATGTTGATTTGCCTCTCTAATTACTGTAAGTGACAGTGCAAGAACTTACAGGTTTTTTTTGGACCAGGTTAGGTGTGAGGATCTGCAGATGCCACTTGTTCACATTGACCACGGTATCCTGTTACACTGATTTTTTGCTTGGTCCATTATTGAACAATGTTTCCTAACAACAAGGTTTTGTTGCTATTTTTGCCAGCAACTGATAAAGTATTATGGGTGTATTTAAATAGGAAATTGTATGTTTGCAAAAATTCATCTGTCAGTAGGTTACAATAATGGTAATTGTTCTGCTTTGAATAATAATTAAATGTTACTGTTATCACAGATGAGAGAGTGCATTTTTTTATTTGCTATTATTATGTTCACAGTAACCATAAAATTACACGAAAATACTGAAATTCGCATTGGTTTAACCCGTACAATTTTTGCATGAAATCAGAAGTAGAGACATTCATACTTATTTGATTAGTGATCATTACTTATACAGTAACATAAAATTATTTTCTTTCACAATTGAAATGAGAGTTCTCTGCATTAATGACAGAACTAAACTGAAGATCACCGATTGAAGTAACTGAATAAAACTTGCCCACACATACATAAAACAGTAATAAAGATTTTTCAAATGCTTTGACTACATAGGTACTCCGTACATAATGTAGTACTGAACAAAATCATCTATTTCAAGCTCAAAATATAAATGTATTCATGGCCTTAATTTGCTGACTATATAATGATGAGATTAATTGTGCTTGCTGTTGTTTGCATACAAGAGGCACAACTTCAGCTGAGATGGCAAAGCCTGATTAAACTCTAAAATCCAAAAGGTTCTGGCTGAGCTGCACGTCTCTGCTGTCAGCTCCCTGCAAATAAAAAGGAGCAAGTGGAACATATGTGGAAATCAATTTCAGAAATTCAGAATTACTTGGGAGTTGCACCAGCTCTGTAACATCGTGCAAGAACATATACCCAGCATTGACTCTTCTCAGCATAATCTAAAACTCAATACATTGCATCAAAGTCCAGTTTTAATATAATACTGCCACAATACAAACCCATGTCAGAAGAAACATTGGTTAAAGTGCTCAAAAAACAGATGGCATAAAACATTGTGCCTGAAGTACTTTGTGCCACAGAATGAAACAGTACACTTAATATCCTTTTTACACATGTCTGCGATGAACATTCCAATTTAACCCTGCTGTAAATGAGATTTGCTGAGGCTGAGTGATCCCCCAAAGTGCAATATTAGAAGGCCAGTCACTCTGCACAAATTTTATCCACCATTTAGCAACTGGTTATTAAATAGACATTGGTTAAGGAACATTGAAATAGACCCTTATACAAATGATGCCTTCCAAATAGATCATAATGTGATATGCAACCTCAATTCCAATAAATTAACTACTCCACATATTCTGAGACCCATACATAACAAAGATCTGTTGATCTCCATACTGAAATTTTAAATTGATTCAGTACCTTTAAGAAATGATTCCAAATTTTTATGACCCTTTAGTGAAGAAGTCATTCCCAACTCCTAACAAGAAAACTCTAATTTCAAGATTATTGAGATCATTTTACCAGAGGAAATATTTTATCATTTTAAAGACTTTGATAGATAACTCCTGAACCTTGTAAACTTGAATGGAGACTGATGCTTTTCATTCTTTGGATGTGGACTTCACTAGAATTTATTTCCTTTAAGAAAATGATAGTGAGCTGCCTCCTCACGCTGTTGCAGTGTATTTAATTTCGGTACACTCACAATAGAGGTATGGAGCCAGTTCCAGGATTTTGATCCGGCAACCATGAAAGAATGGAGATATATTACCAAGTCAGGATGGTGACTGGTTTAGATGTGAACATGCAGGTGATAGTGTTCCCATTGAACCCCTTTCCTTGTCTTTATAGATTGTGAGGCACTTTGGTGGTGGAGGAAATGAATAATTGTGAATGGAGTGTTAACCAGCTAAATTGTTTTGACCTGGATAGTGCCAAGTTCTCTGAGTGTTGTTGGAGCTGCATTCACCCAGGCAAGAGGAGAGAACTTAAATAGGTTCTTGACCTGCTCCTTAGAGATGGTGAGCTGCCTTGGGGGGTCAGGAGATGAGTTATGTACCAGAGAATTCTTAGTCCCTGACCTGCTTTCATAGTCACATTAATTATAATGTTTGGTCCAGTTCGGTTTCTGGTCAATTTTAACCTTTAGCATGTTGATAGTGGGAAATGTAGTGATGGTAATGTCAATGCAAGTCAAGGGGCAATGGTGAGTTTTGTGTTTGTTATAGGTAGTGATTGTCTGGCACTTGTGTGGATAGTATGTTACTTGTCACTTGTTAGCCCAAACCTGAATATTGACTCTCCTGCTCCTGGGACTCTGCCTGAACGGCTGGGCTTGTCCAACACCGCACTTTTTGACTATGATCTGCAGCATCTGCAGTGCTAACTTTCTCCAAACCTGGATATTGTCCAGGTCGAGCTATGTTTGGACATGGACTGCTTTAATATCCAAGGGGTTGCAAATGATGCTGAACCCTTATGCAATCAACAGCAAGCATCCCTACTTTTGACCTTAAGATGGAAGGAAGGTCATTGATGAAGCAGCTGAAGATGGGCCTAGGACACTACTTTAAAAAGCACATGTTTTGATTTCCTGAATTATAGATGACTGGACTCCAACAACCACAAACGTCTTCCTTGTTCTGGGTATGACTCCAAACAGTAGAGAGGCTCCCCCCTCTTCCCCACCACCCAGGCCTGAATCCCATTAATGCTGGTATTGCTTGGGCTCCTTGATGTCACACACAATCAAGTGCAGTGTTGATGTCAAGGGGAGTCACTCACACCTCTGGTATTCAGCTCTTGTTGTCCATTTTTGACCAAACCTGTAATTAGGTCAAGAGCTGAGTGCCCTTAAGGAACCCAAACAGAGGGCCAGTATTGCTGTGTAAATGCTTACTAATTTGTCCTGCTTTTTGTATGCAGGACATACCTGGGCAATTTTCCACGTTGTCTACATATGCCACCTAGCCACAACTTGGCTAGGGTATAACAAATGCTGGAGTTCCAATTTTTAACACTAGGATTTTATCAGAGTGCATGGACTTTACAGTTCAGCATGGACAGTAAGGGTCTGTTCCCATGCTGTATGACTCCATGTCACATGAAGAGATTCAAATTGGCTGAAGACTTGCATCTCTGATATTCAGGGCCTTAGGAGGAGACTGAAGTAGATCATCCACTCAACACTTCTGGCTGAAGATCTCAGTAATGCCTCAGCCTTTCTTTGACATTAATGTCCTAGGATTCTCCATTACAGAGGATGGGGTATTTGTGGAAACTCCTCCCCCAGTGAGTTACATAGAATTAGGAACATAGAGTAGTAGAGCACAGTACAGGCCCTTCAGCCCATGATGATGTACCAAGCATTTATCTTAATCGAAGAGCAACCTAACCCGTTGTTTAATTGCCAGCGCAAGTTCAATTCCTGCACTGGCTGTGGTTCCCATAAGGTCCCATCATCTCTACCTCATCACTCGCCTGAGGCATTGGTGACCTTCAGGTTAAACCACCACCAGTCATCTCTCCGTAATGAGAGATCAGCCCTATGGTTCTTTGGGACTCTAGTGACTTTAATTGTCCACCACATATGAATGTGGCAGAATAACAGAGCCTAAATCTGATTCATTGGTTATGGGATCAATTAGCTTTATAATTTGATGTTTATGCTGTTTGGCATGCAAGTAGTCTTATGTTGCAGATTCACCAGGTTATGTTTGTGACTAATACTGCTCCTAGCATGTGCTCCTGTACTTTTCATTGAACCATTTTGATCTCCCAGCTTGATGTTAGTGGTTGAGCCAAATTTATAGGAGGCCAAGAGGTTACAGATTGTAACTTAATATAATTCTGCTGCTGCTCACGGGGCCGAGTGCACTTGTGGTGCTAAACCCATTTGAAATCTATCCCCTGTAGCACTGTGGTACTACCACACATCTCAATGGAGTTGTCACAATGTGAAGATGGCATTTTTTTTTTCTGTAGGGACTGTGTGGTGCTCATTCCTAACAATAATATCATGGAAAGATGCATCTGCAGTAAGCAGATTGATGAAGGTGATGTCAAGTATGTTTTTTAACCTCTTTTTGTTTCCCTCATCACTTGCTGCAGCCATATATTTTAGGACTTAGCTGTACATGCCAAGCCAGTCCAGGTGATGGACATTGAAGATCCCCCTCCCATGCTAACCATACCACACTCAGTGTTTCTTCCAGTGGTGTTCAACATGAAAGACTACTGACTTAGCATGCTGCCGCCTGACTTGTGATGATGGCAGCTGGGTCATTTCCTGCAAACCTCTATGAGTTTATGATAGGCTGTTGCATGCCAGTGCCTGTCACTTGTTAGCCCAAACCTGAATATTGACTCTCCTGCTCCTGGGATGCTGCCTGAATGGCTGTGCTTTCCAACACTGCACTTTTTGACTCTGATCTGCAGCATCTGCAGTGCTAACTTTTTCCAAACCTGGATATTGTCTGCGTGATAGCTTGACCAATTGCATCACTTACCCCAGATGTTATTAAGAAGGAGTATTGAGAGGGCTGGGTTAACCATTGTCATTTCTGGTGGTCTATGTGGTTTCAATTCCTTTAAGGTTTTCCTGTGGTTTTGATTCAGCTAAATAGCATATGTGCCCATTTCAGAGGGTGGTTAAAAGACAATGATGCTGCTGTATGCCTGTAGTCACTTGTTGGTCAAATCAGGTAAGGAATAGCAGAATTTTTTTTTCCATTAAGTGAATCAGTTGACATGGTTTCAGGATCATTATTTAGTTTCTAATTCCAGATTTTTCCTTATTATTGAATTCAAATTCAACCATTTGCTCTTGTGGCATTCTATTCCTGGCCTCCTGTGTCTCTGGAATACTAATCCAATCAGAATACTACTACACCACTATTCCACACACCCCGCACTTCCCCCCCTCCCCCCAACCCCCAAAAATGTGGGAAAACATTTATCATAATTAATGCCGTAAGTTTTAGTATCATTCCTTAAACCAACACTGTAAAAAAATGACAAAGCCCAAATACTTTTTGTGATGTGGTGACCAAGCCAAAACAGAATACTCCAAATACAATACCATGGGTCAGGTCAGAAAAACATTCAACACAACTGAAACATTACTTTCTCTTACTGACATTCCAACAGTCTATGTTGGAAAAAAAGCCATCATTCCATCACAAATTATAACGGTGGCACAAGGCGGCACGGTGGCACAGTGGTTAGCACTGCTGCCTCACAGCACCAGAGACCCGGGTTCAATTCCCGACTCAGGCGACTGACTGTGTGGAGTTTGCACTTTCTCCCCGTGTCTGCGTGGGTTTCCTCCGGGTGCTCCGGTTTCCTCCCACAGTCACAAAGATGTGCAGGTCAGGTGAATTGGCCATGCTAAATTGCCCGTAGTGTTAGGTAAGGGGTAAATGTAAGGGTATGGGTGGGTTGCGCTTCGGCGGGTCGGTGTGGACTTGTTGGGCCGAAGGGCCTGTTTCCACACTGTAAGTCTAAGTCTAAGTCTATAACACCTGCACAGATTTCACCTCGCCATCTTGTTAGGGAAAAAGGAACAGTAACAGGGTAACTAAAGAGAAAGGAAGCAATAATTTCAGATTGACATATCCGCATCAATGCAGCGTTCCAACAGAGAACGCACCGATCACAAACAGATCACAGCTCGTCTTAAGTTGTCAATAATGAAAACTTCAGCATCACCAATAATTTTGTAGCAGTTATGGAATTCGCACTGAATCACAGGAATGTGCTTATTCATACAAAATAGTTATAAATAATGGCTAATAAATAATAGATGATAAGGTGGTGAATTGCACATTTTTCAGGAAGTAAGGGACTGAGGTTAAGCCAACCCAGTCAGCAAGAATGAGTCAGGAGTGGAACTAGGTGTGTGTTGAACCTTTTACTCCATTCTTGCTCTGCTTTATTTCGGCATTTTGCTATTCTAATCAAATCCCGTCATGGAAAACATTTACAGGGATACTTAATGGTGAATAATAGCTAAAGTGATGAATGATTACACTATTAGATTCTTGTTTTTTTTGGAGAAGCAAAGAATTTTGCAGCATTGAAGAGTCATTTGACTGCTTTATGTGTTAAACCTATATATGAGCAATTCAGAATGAACCCAACTATCTTGTTCTCTCCCCAGATCCTTGTGTCTGCTTCAAATTTATCCCAGAGAGGAACAATTTATCAATTACACTGCATTCTACATAAAAGCAAATCTGTTGGGAATACATTCTGTTGAGAAGTTTGTCCAGCATAGCCTATTGACCATTCACAGTAGCTATTCCTAATTAAACAAGAAAGTCCGTTTTCCTTTCAGCTACAACACATCCAGGATTGAATATGAACTTGAATACTGCAAAATTCAATATTGAATTTTCCTCTGCTAACTCTGATGTGATTTGGCCTTCAATTAGACTACATTCTGCTGTGGGGTCTATTTTTTCTGATATGGCCATTTGTGCCTTTAAAATATATTTAAATTCCAGGAAAATGAACACTGTCTGAATTTATTAGCATCAAATATTTTACAGTACATACTGATATAGCAACTCAAAAAGGTCCCCATCCAGCTATCTCTTCTCCCAGATTCTGATGAGATCATTTTACATGTTTTCTCACCCCAAATTAATATACTATACATTCAGCTCCCTGATGAATGAGGAATTTACTTAGTTAATCCAGTTCCTTTAAAATGTTTCAACTCAGTCCAAATTTACTGCACTAAGTAACAGTCTGTTCCAGTCAATACCCTAAGCACGAACAGTTATTCCTTATGCTAATTTGAATTTCTGGCTCCTTTAGCTTATGACCAGATCTTTGCTTTTCCCGTCTTCTGCTCCTTTGTGCATAATGAATTCATTAATTAGGAATCTCGTCAGCAACTTTGCACACCACAGTCAGTGTTCCACTCCAATTTTTATGGACTAATTGAAGATTCTAATTGAACTTGATGCCATCAGACACGAGGTATAGACAATCAATAAATTAACACAGTGCAGCACTTACAATGGAAACATTGTTTTCATTTGGTAAGATGCATATACAGAAAATGAAAGGGAGGAAAGGTGATGGCCAAATCCAACAACAATTTTTGTGTTACTGCGGCAGCTTGGATTATGTATTGTTAGATTTGCACAGCCAACAGCAAGAGATTTGTTATCTTAAAAACAAAACTGACTGAATTATGGTTTGGGAATGGTTTATAATTAATAGCTTTGCGCATAGCATTGAGTCAAGATACTGCACTTCCTGCGCTTCTCATTTTTGGCAGGGAGATCAGCTTTCACAACTCAGTAATTGTATTACACATTTTCAATCTTTTACATGGTTTATCTGATGATTTTGTTGTGCGAATGTCGCAATTTGAAAAAAAAATGTCTGTTGCAGTTCATTTCTCCAGTTTGGAAGAGATAACTAGACTTTTGTAACACACTCTGAGAGGTTTGTTAGTGCGGTAATACTTTGACTGAGAAGGAAGTTCACGTATTTATGTATATATCACTGAATAAATTAAAGTTTGTGTGCCGCTTAATATTGTCCACACCTGCAGCTCTGGCTGAATTATAAAACATTTGCAAGTGGCAGTTATTCTATCCCAGATAATTAAATCAGGCCCTCTCATAAAAATAGGAATAATTCTGTAATTAGCTACAGAAGTAGCTGGGACCCAGGAACAATTCTCAAAACCCAGTTACAAAGAGCAGGATTAAAAGATAGGTCATTTTCAGGACCTCTGGACAACTCAAAGCGCTTTTCAATCTATATAGCATTTTTCAACTGAAGTCACTGTTGTAACGTAGAAAACAGAGTTATATTGAATATTATTTTAAAAAGAACAAATGCTTGTGTTATTTCAAAACTAACCACAGGATTAACTTTGGGTTCTCATAATGTAGGACATTGTACAAAATCTGATGTATCGTTGTTCTCTAAAAAGCTATAGTTGCTCTATTCGATCTACTGCTATTATATACATAACTGCACAGTTCTCTTCTTTGAAAGGTCCCTCAGTTTTGGTTTACGTATTTCTAGAGTAGCCACAGGAGAGTCTAACAGGTTATGAGATCCCAATTTCATTTGTTCAAGCCATAATTTTTGCATGATACTAAGTATCATTTTGGACCCGATGATTGGGCGAACCATTGAATGTCTTGGAATATCTCCAAGTTCCTGTGCTTTTCTGCCATTTGTCAAAAAGGCTATAACCAAGATTTAATATTTGTGAAGAAGCTTTTGGATGAAACTTTTGGAAAAAAAAGTTCCATTCACATACAATTGCACATTTATTTGATCTATACACAACTGTGGTGACCCTAAATTTGCTGGAAAACTAATTGATGGTAAATCATCCCACAATTCTTGATAAAGATGGGTTATACAGATAAATGAATCAGCTTTGCTCTAATGTTAACTTTGCAAATGTGGCAGCTCATTGTCAACTTCCCATGGCTTCTTCATACATTGCTGCATTTAACACTTCTAAAACAAATTAAACTCATCAAAAAAGTCACAACTGGTAATTAGCAACCTTTGCAATACCTAACGTATGCTCCTTCCATGGAATTCAACCACTGCAGCTCATGAAGGGAATCATTGAGGCTTTGGAGTCTAATGCCTGTGGGTCCGAAATTGTTCTCAGTGACTTTGAAAACTTCAATCTAGATATTTCAGTACTTTATCCTTTTTTTCTCCTCAAATGCTATTTCTTTCTCTTTTTGTATCCATTTTGACCATAATTCACCCTATTTTCTTATCTGTTGCTTATCCTCACCCATTACTTCTTTATCACTTAACCTTTAGTAAGCTGTAGTTAGCTTGCATGTCGATATATTTGAAGTGAAAAAAATTCTCAAGGTTAAGTGAACAATCTAATGGGGCATGCCATTCAAGTATATTCTAGTAAATTCTGGACTGTTATGGGATATTTCAGTTGATTCAATCTGTGAGCCATTTCTCAAACTGTTCATAATATTTTATCAATCATCAGTTTGAATAAGCATGTTGTTTGTTAAACGTATAAACAACACAAGGACACGTATGTGTTTGTGGGTGAAGTACCTATAGTAAATGACTGGATTGATAGTGAAGAGAAATCTGGATTCTTTTGAGTTGACTAATTCAATCAGTAAATTGCTACATCCACTTATACAAACTTTTTTCAAATATGATTATGAGCATTAATGTACTAATTGTCATTATCAACAGAGTATAACTAGTTGGTAAGGGATCATAGAATCCCCACAGTTGCAGGCCATTCCATCAGTCGAGAGCACACTAACCCTCTAAAGAGCATCCCACCCAGACTCACACCCCTACCCCTGCATTTCCCAGAGGAAACACACTCAGACAAGGGGAGAATGTACACCTCCACACAGACAGTTGCTCGAGGCTGGAATTGAACCGGTTGCCCTATGGTGATGCTGCTGTGTGTATTGTTTGCATATATATTTGTAATGATACCCATTTGTGTCTGCCTAGAATATATTTAAATGTGAACATTTTCTGAAAAAATACTGAATAAGGTATGAACATTGTGCCTTTGAAACCCCTTAATCCCAACCAAACTCATGGCTATCAGTGAATATTAAGGAGATTCCTCAGGCTTTCTAACATCATTAGTCTCACTATTTTAGGAATACAAGACCACCTTCTGTTTTCTTCAGAGCACCTTTGTCACTGGTATACTTGTGCATTTTGTCCTTATTCAACTATTGACAGGTTAAAAAAGTAAACTTCATATTTTACTATTTCTTCCTATGGATGGCATGCTGTTTTTTTTCTCAAAGTAGTGTTTACAAATTAATGTTATTAACACAAAAACCTTCTCTGTCTTTATCACTGTAACATTCGTTTAAGAGTCTCTCTGACCTTCTCAACTGTTTCGGTCATTTCTCTTTTAAGAATGTATTCATAATAAAATGCCAACTCGCATTGACACCCATTCATTAACATCTTATTAATGGTACTGCAACCCAATTTTAATTGATATTTCTGCAATTATGGAAACATTGTACAGCCATTTTAGTAATAAGCAATTGTGTATATATTTTCATATCTTGTATAAGGGTAACTTTATAAGTGGATATACACCATAACCTTCAACATCAGTTAATACTTGCAGACATCTAGTGACTGGTTCAAGTTATAGGTCCTATAATATAAGGCAGTGGCATCCTTAGAATGGTGGGCTGGGTTAGGGCAGGGAATGAGGAAATCTGCATGGAAAACCTAGAAATATAGGTTTCTATGAAAAACATTTCGTAGATATTTACTTAGTAATTTTAATTCTTTTGTACAGATGCCTGAGAGGTGTCATCATTGATAGGTTGATTACGATCTAATCTAAACCAACAAAAATCCCTGTGGTTTATCAATCCTGCTGAGAAGTAGGAAAGGTGATGGAGAGTAGTGGGGTTGGGGTGACAGAGGAGGAAACATCTTGTAATGGGGAAACCGAAGGTGATTGGTGAGATCAGATAATATTTGAAGAGGACAAATTGCAAAAGGAGGAGATTGTAGTGTGAGAAGGCAAATGGTGGTGAAAGGTGTGCAACAACTGTGCAGGGACATCATGGTTGGGACAAGAGAGAACATGGATAGTGGGGCATCTGACACTCAGAGGAAGGGAAGATTGCGGTAGCGGAGGTCATGTGAAGCTGACAATCATACAACGAGAAGCAGATAATCATAATTAACTGTAGAGAATCGATCCTGTTTATCCTGGCCCACAAGCAGTGCTGTAAAAATGCATAAAACTCTCCTTTACCTGCCATGTTTCCTGAATTGGCGATGCCGGGTGTTGGACTGGGCTGTACTAAGTTAAAAATCACACAACACCAGGTTATAGTCCAACAGGTTTAATTGGAAGCACAATAGCTTTCGGTGCGACGCTCCTTCATTGGGTGATAGTCACACAACTGGAATGGATTAAAAGTAAAAATTCAGCTAGAATAGAGACACTTAGTCTCCTTAAATACAATTACTTCAATTAGCCTCACGAGAATGCTTTGGCTGCCTATTTCCTATCTTGCCTCCATTAAATTTGGAAATTGGCTAGCTTGTAGCCATTTGAGGATAACTTGAAAGTTGCTCAAATTTGAACTTCATACCTCCTCTATTCTTTGAGTTAAAATTACCTTCTTGAATTAAAAATGATGTTCGTTTTCCTCAATAATAACAGAGAAATTTCTTTTCAGTATTGTCTTTATGCACCTGCTGGCTGATTCATCTCATGGATGATGTCCATGTATAAGAATTCATTGGCACATGCTATTGCTTACTGAGTTCCCAGCTGTCAGTTAGATGCAGAGTATTTGCTAGCCAAATGCCTGCTGTGCTTTTCTCAACAAAAAATAGTCATTTACATTCTCATAGATTTTAATGCATGCTGAAAAGATCACTTAGCTTTTTACAAAGAAATACCTTACAATAACATTATTGATCTGACATGGATCTGCCACCACAGGGCCACTAGAAAAGTTCAACAGGTATGACTTTGTTGAATGAAAAGTGGAATTAAGCATGTTCCATGAAAATTAATCTTACAAAATAAACACTATTTTCCTTTATTATTCTGTTCAGACTCTCACCTATTCTGGTATGAAAATAAATACCATAACATGTTCAAAGCTTGCTCGCTGAAAAAGAAAAATAAAGAGATTTTATCCATGTACTTACACAATCTGAATTCGGTGATGCTTGTCAGCCTGATTCTGCTAGTTTACTCTGGTTCAAAACGTTGTGGGTTAGTGTGATAAAGTGCTTTTTCTCCTATTAATACAATGGATCATCTACTATTTGAGATAACTTATATGCTGTTATGAATCTATCTGCTGGCTGGCTTTGAGCTTTGCTTTAAAACTTTAGTTCAGCTTTGTATGTGAAACGTGTCAACCTCATGCATGTTTTCTGTGTCTTGTGCCGAAGTCTTTGGTATTATAATAATGCCCATTGAGGTTCCACAGGGATATTTTGAGATTGTTTCCTAATGTTGTATCAATTTCCAATTGCACTCAAATGTGTTATACAACATAATTTTGATTCGTATCACAAGAGATTATGGAATCTTAGAGGACTTTTACTTTTTTTATTGGCATCACATTCTGTGTTTCTGTCCATTTTCCCATGACAATTTCAAGTCAGTAAATTTGGTCACTGAAAACTACAGGTTTATTAGAAGTCGAGATAGTATATCTTACAGTTGAAGCACTTGCTGTTTAGACCCACGCACAGAGAATGGGTACTTATATGAGATATTTGAGGCAATAGAATCCTGAGACGATCCTGCAACAAAAGTGGATGTACTCGGGAAAGAAGCATCAGAGGAAAGCAGTTACTGAGAATGAATGTGAAATACTTTCAACATTTGCCACTTCTAATTGCAATTAATGAATGCACGTGAGTTTTTTTTTCAGACCAGCCTATACGTGCATTCATCATGTTTGCCTGTCTTAAGCTATATCTCACAGCAGACATGCGAATTACCTTCACGAAACATGTTCATGATGCAATCACCATATTATGGCGGGTCAGCTAAAGCTATACATTCCCAATCTCCATCTTGCTGTACTATGTCCTCTTGCAGCATGACATACTGAAGGAAGCAAGCTACAATATGTCTAAATTGCCAAGTTCAAGCCTGAATATGCAGTTGACTGTAACCGTAATGTACATATAGAGATGACAGGTGCTGTAGCAGCAGTTCTTTGCATCCTCTATACAACATGAGCCACCTATCATCATTTTGATATGGGAGTTGACATAAATATCACAGCATAATTGAGGCTCATCAGTATATCTCACATCGCGGCAAATGGTACATTGTGCTAACCCAGTATCAAATATGGAGTATGTAAGCATCCCTTTATTTTGTCTAATTTCTCTCTGTTACTGTCTTATCGGCCATCTATTCCATGGATATATTGTTGATTTCTTCTCTATTCCAACCTGTATTGATCAGTGTGAGATAACAGTATTTGTTTTTCATATGATTGTTTACATCTGTTAAGACCTGCACCAGTTTTTATATTACAGCTATCATGTTACTCTGAAATTAAAGTTCAATTAAGGAAGAAAAATCAAATAGCCACAATCAATGCAGAGATATATTTTATTAAAAGTACACATGTAGAAGTGTTATCTTAGATGTAACAAAAATGAATGAGAAAGCAAACATTTTTATGCTTTTAACTACTTTAAACGTGTGTTGAATTTGTACATGATATTGGAACTGACTGCGAAAAAGCAAAAGCAACTGAAACAGTCAAATTATAGCCTTAGGCTGAAGGCCCTTTGTACAGAAAATTTTGCAATATCTACATAATATTAAAGAAAATGGTCCTTATACTAAAATAAACACTGTTACTATGTTCACTTGCCAATTTGGATGTATATCTATTTGCCAGGGATGGGAGGTGAAGGAGGCTGTATTGAATGAATGGTAATAATATTATACATTTTATGAAGGAAGCTAATTTGTCTTTAAAATTGACTAATGAAATCTTACAAAATGCTTCCCAGAAGTCATGTGAATTTTCCTTGTGGATCCTGGCATAGGGACCAGGGTGTACTTAACTCAAAAGAAATCACAAGAGACCGCTTGAAATTGAATGAACATTTCCATTGGTAAATTAAGTTCCTTTACAATAGTTGCCCTGGAGATGTGAGAAATTCTTTCTATTTCACCAACAAACTCATAGGATAGTTAGTACTTTTAAAACATGAGTTACTTTGACTAAAAGATAACAGGACTATGTCTCAGACTTGGACAATGTCTAGTACCTAATATAGAAACATGATTCAGTTCTGCTAGCAGCTGCAAATGTGTTGCTGGTCAAAGCACAGCAGGTTAGGCAGCATCTCAGGAATAGAGAATTCGACGTTTCGAGCATAAGCCCTTCATCAGGAATAAGAGAGAGAGAGCCAAGCCGGCTGAGATAAAAGGTAGGGAGGAGGGACTAGGGGGAGGGGCGATGGAGGTGGGATAGGTGGAAGGAGGTCAAGGTGAGGGTGATAGGCCGGAGTGGGGTGGGGGCGGAGAGGTCAGGAAGAGGATTGCAGGTTAGGAGGGCGGTGCTGAGTTGAGGGAACCGACTGAGACAAGGTGGGGGGAGGGGAAATGAGGAAGCTGGAGAAATCTGAGTTCATCCCTTGTGGTTGGAGGGTTCCCAGGCGGAAGATGAGGCGCTCCTCCTCCAGCCGTCGTGTAGTTGTGTTCTGCCGGTGGAGGAGTCCAAGGACCTGCATGTCCTCGGTGGAGTGGGAGGGGGAGTTAAAGTGTTGAGCCACGGGGTGATTGGGTTGGTTGGTTCGGGCGGCCCAGAGGTGTTCTCTGAAGCGTTCCGCAAGTAAGCGGCCTGTCTCACCAATATAGAGGAGGCCACATCGGGTGCAGCGGATGCAATAGATGATGTGTGTGGAGGTACAGGTGAACTTGTGGCGGATATGGAAGGATCCCTTGGGGCCTTGGAGGGAAGTGAGTGTGGAGGTGTGGGCGCAAGTTTTACATTTCCTGCGGTTGCAGGGGAAGGTGCCGGGGGTGGAGGTTGGGTTGGTGGGGGGTGTGGATCTGACAAGGGAGTCACGAAGGGAGTGGTCCTTGCGGAACGCTGATAGGGGAGGGGAGGGAAATATATCCTTGGTGGTGGGGTCCGTTTGGAGGTGGCGGAAATGGCGGCGGATAATACGTTGTATGCGCAGGTTGGTGGGGTGGTAGGTGAGAACCAGTGGGGTTCTGTCTTGGTGGCGGTTGGAGGAGCGGGGCTCAAGGGCGGAGGAGCGGGAAGTGGAGGAGATGCGGTGGAGGGCATCGTCGATCACGTCTGGGGGGAATCTGCGGTCCTTGAAGAAGGAGGCCATCTGGGTTGTGCGGTGTTGGAATTGGTCCTCCTGGGAGCAGATGCGGCGGAGACGAAGGAATTGGGAATATGGGATGGCGTTTTTACAGGGGGCAGGGTGGGAGGAGGTGTAGTCCAGGTAGCTGTGGGAGTCAGTCGGTTTATAATAGATGTCTGTGTTGAGTCGGTCGCCCGAGATAGAAATGGAAAGGTCTAGGAAGGGGAGGGAGGAGTCTGAGACAGTCCAGGTGAATTTCAGGTCGGGATGGAAGGTGTTAGTAAAGTTGATGAACTGTTCAACCTCCTCGTGGGAGCACGAGGCAGCGCCGATACAGTCATCGATGTAGCGGAGGAAAAGATGGGGGGTGGTGCCAGTGTAGTTGCGGAAGATGGACTGTTCCACATATCCTACGAAGAGGCAGGCATAGCTGGGGCCCATGCGGGTGCCCATGGCAACTCCTTTAGTTTGGAGGAAGTGGGAGGATTGAAAAGAGAAGTTATTCAGGGTGAGGACCAGTTCAGTCAGTCGAAGGAGGGTGTCAGTGGAAGGGTACTGGTTAGTGCGGCGGGAAAGGAAGAAGCGGAGGGCTTTGAGTCCTTCGTGATGGGGGATGGAGGTGTACAGGGACTGGATGTCCATAGTGAAAATAAGGCGTTGGGGACCGGGGAAGCGAAAATCCTGGAGGAGGTGGAGGGCGTGGGTGGTGTCCCGAACGTAGGTGGGGAGTTCTTGGACTAAAGGGGACAGGACCGTGTCGAGGTATTGGGAGATGAGTTCGGTGGGGCAGGAGCAGGCTGAGACAATGGGTCGGCCGGGGCAGGCAGGTTTGTGGATTTTGGGCAGGAGGTAGAAACGGGCGGTGCGGGGTTGTGGGACTATGAGGTTGGAGGCGGTGGATGGGAGATCCCCTGAGGTGATGAGGTCCTGGATGGTCTGGGAGATGATGGTTTGGTTTTTTTCAGGTCGGGATGGAAGGTGTTAGTAAAGTTGATGAACTGTTCAACCTCCTCGTGGGAGCACGAGGCAGCGCCGATACAGTCATCGATGTAGCGGAGGAAAAGATGGGGGGTGGTGCCAGTGTAGTTGCGGAAGATGGACTGTTCCACATATCCTACGAGGGGCCCCAGCTATGCCTGCCTCTTCGTAGGATATGTGGAACAGTCCATCTTCCGCAACTACACTGGCACCACCCCCCATCTTTTCCTCCGCTACATCGATGACTGTATCGGCGCTGCCTCGTGCTCCCACGAGGAGGTTGAACAGTTCATCAACTTTACTAACACCTTCCATCCCGACCTGAAAAAAACAATACCTCGACACGGTCCTGTCCCCTTTAGTCCAAGAACTCCCCACCTACGTTCGGGACACCACCCACGCCCTCCACCTCCTCCAGGATTTTCGCTTCCCCGGTCCCCAACGCCTTATTTTCACTATGGACATCCAGTCCCTGTACACCTCCATCCCCCATCACGAAGGACTCAAAGCCCTCCGCTTCTTCCTTTCCCGCCGCACTAACCAGTACCCTTCCACTGACACCCTCCTTCGACTGACTGAACTGGTCCTCACCCTGAATAACTTCTCTTTTCAATCCTCCCACTTCCTCCAAACTAAAGGAGTTGCCATGGGCACCCGCATGGGCCCCAGCTATGCCTGCCTCTTCGTAGGATATGTGGAACAGTCCATCTTCCGCAACTACACTGGCACCACCCCCCATCTTTTCCTCCGCTACATCGATGACTGTATCGGCGCTGCCTCGTGCTCCCACGAGGAGGTTGAACAGTTCATCAACTTTACTAACACCTTCCATCCCGACCTGAAATTCACCTGGACTGTCTCAGACTCCTCCCTCCCCTTCCTAGACCTTTCCATTTCTATCTCGGGCGACCGACTCAACACAGACATCTATTATAAACCGACTGACTCCCACAGCTACCTGGACTACACCTCCTCCCACCCTGCCCCCTGTAAAAACGCCATCCCATATTCCCAATTCCTTCGTCTCCGCCGCATCTGCTCCCAGGAGGACCAATTCCAACACCGCACAACCCAGATGGCCTCCTTCTTCAAGGACCGCAGATTCCCCCCAGACGTGATCGACGATGCCCTCCACCGCATCTCCTCCACTTCCCGCTCCTCCGCCCTTGAGCCCCGCTCCTCCAACCGCCACCAAGACAGAACCCCACTGGTTCTCACCTACCACCCCACCAACCTGCGCATACAACGTATTATCCGCCGCCATTTCCGCCACCTCCAAACGGACCCCACCACCAAGGATATATTTCCCTCCCCTCCCCTATCAGCGTTCCGCAAGGACCACTCCCTTCGTGACTCCCTTGTCAGATCCACACCCCCCACCAACCCAACCTCCACCCCCGGCACCTTCCCCTGCAACCGCAGGAAATGTAAAACTTGCGCCCACACCTCCACACTCACTTCCCTCCAAGGCCCCAAGGGATCCTTCCATATCCGCCACAAGTTCACCTGTACCTCCACACACATCATCTATTGCATCCGCTGCACCCGATGTGGCCTCCTCTATATTGGTGAGACAGGCCGCTTACTTGCGGAACGCTTCAGAGAACACCTCTGGGCCGCCCGAACCAACCAACCCAATCACCCCGTGGCTCAACACTTTAACTCCCCCTCCCACTCCACCGAGGACATGCAGGTCCTTGGACTCCTCCACCGGCAGAACACAACTACACGACGGCTGGAGGAGGAGCGCCTCATCTTCCGCCTGGGAACCCTCCAACCACAAGGTATGAATTCAGATTTCTCCAGCTTCCTCATTTCCCCTCCCCCCACCTTGTCTCAGTCGGTTCCCTCAACTCAGCACCGCCCTCCTAACCTGCAATCCTCTTCCTGACCTCTCCGCCCCCACCCCACTCCGGCCTATCACCCTCACCTTGACCTCCTTCCACCTATCCCACCTCCATCGCCCCTCCCCCTAGTCCCTCCTCCCTACCTTTTATCTCAGCCGGCTTGGCTCTCTCTCTCTTATTCCTGATGAAGGGCTTATGCTCGAAACGTCGAATTCTCTATTCCTGAGATGCTGCCTAACCTGCTGTGCTTTGACCAGCAACACATTTGCAGCTGTGATCTCCAGCATCTGCAGACCTCATTTTTTACTCAGTTCTGCTAGCAGCCATTTTAGCTTTTGTATAAATATCCTGTCATAAGCAGTTATATTGGGAAATATCTTCAAGTAGTCACTGATACTTAACAGGGAGATAGGAAGAGGATACCTAGCACTGCTCTACTTTCCTGGTTTCTTAAAGCAACGATCTGCAGTGCTACAAAAAAACAAATAAAAATCAGCCTTGTCTCACTCCCAGGATTTGTTCTGCTCAGCTTATCTCTGAGAGCAAGCTTCACCTATTTGATTTCAGAAGCCATTACAATTGCTGAATTCTGACTTCAAATTTTCAACCCTTTCGCTCGAAAAAAGAAAATCTTCAGGTCAGTCTACAACAAGAGTAGAGACTGATCTCATTTTCATCTTCATAAGTAACTTTTATCCTTACTATATTAAATTGATGTCTCAGTATTGTACGTAATAGCTTTCTCACTTTTTGCTTAAATAATCTCTGGTAGTGGTGTAATAAAATAAGCTTTTATCACGTTTAAAGCAGAAAGTCTAATTTAAAATAAATGAGAACTGAAAAGTGGGCTCCATGTGAATAGACACAAATTAGTTGTTGATTGAACAGTCCGAGGATATGCTTGATCTGGTCATGACTATGTTGTTTAACTCTGCAATGGAAAAGGATAAAGGTAACAATCACACAACACCAGGTTGCAGTCCAACAGGTTTATTTGGAAGGGAGAAAGTGAGGATTGTGGATGATGGAAATTGGAGTCAAGAGTGTGATGCTGGAAAAGCACAGCAAGTAAGGCAGCATCTGAGGAGCAGGAGAATCGATGTTTTGGGCATTAGAGCTTATTCCTGACGAAGGGCATATGCCCGAAATGTTGATTTTCCTGCTCCTTGGAGGCTGCCTGATCTGCTATGTTTTTCCAGCATCACATTCTCAAGCACTAGCTTTCAAAGCGCTACACCTTCAGCAGGTGGTTGTGGAGAATAAGACCATAAGACACAGAATTTATAGCCACAGGAGTACATTGTCATGGAGATGTAATTATACATTAAACAATTTTAGATTCAGTCTTTCATCTTTTAGAATGGGATGTGCTGGTTTCTGTTCTTGATATGTAAATTCTGGAACCTCTTTTAAATTACATTCTCAAGATATCATTAGTTTTTGTAACAACAAGTGCCATCGCAGTTCTGACAATGCATTAAGGTGTGAGGTCTGTCTGTATCCTAATATTGAGTCAAACTGCTTCTATTTCTAAAGTGGAATTTACAGAGTATCACATGGATTCGTACAGTTTTGGGGCAAAATAAAATGTAATTCTGCAAAAGCAAATTCACCATGTAAACTTATATGGGTACACAGTATACAGAGACTGTCTGTGTGTGTTTGTGTGGTGCAGTGGAGTCACCTGTAGTGTGACATGAATCCAAGGTCCTGGATGAGGTCATTCCCATGAGTAACAGACTTGGCTATCAGCTTCTGCTTGACCATTCTGCATTGATGCTAGTCCTAAAGTCCACCTTGGAGGATGGTCACCCACAGATCCAAGGCTGAATGTCCTGGACTGCTGAAGTGTTCCCCGACTGGGAGGGAACACTCCTGCCTGGTCACTGTTGCGCAGTGCCATTCATCCGTTGTTGTAGTGTCTGCTTGGTGTCTCCAATGTACCATGCCTCAGGGCATCCTTGCCTGCCGCATTTGAGATAGACAGCGTTGACCGAGTCACTGCATCCATAGTGGGCAACCTCTCTCACACACAAGCTCTCTCTCAGAGACACATATAAACACTCACCCACCTGCTCACACGCACACATGCAACCTCTCACAGGCATATATCCTATCATGCTCACACACACACTTAACCAAGCTTACACATATACATGCACTCATACCCACATGCACACACTCACTCCGTCTCTCCGACACGCACACACATGTAAGTTTATGGGATTAATCTGTTTTTGCAGAATTACATTTTGTTTTGTTCAATAACTGCAGGAATCCATTTAAGACTCTGTAAATTCCACTGTAGAAATAGCTCCAATTTGACTCAACACTAGGGCACAGATAGACCTCACACCTTAATGCATTGTCAGAGCTGAGATGGTACCTGTTGTTAGAAAAGCTAGCAATATCTTGAGAATGTAATTTAAAAGAAGTTCTGAGATTTACAAATCAAAGAACAGAAACCAGCACATCCCATTCTAAAAGACAAAAAATTGAATCTAAAATTGTTTAATATATCATTACATCTCCATGTCACAGTACTCCTGTGGCTATAAATTCTGTGTCTTATGGTCTAATTCTCCACAATTACCTGATAAAGGAGCAGCGCTTCAAAAGCGAGTGCTTCCAAATAAATCTGTTGGACTATAACTGGTATCGTGTGATTTTTAACTTTGTCCACCTCAGTCCAACACCGGCACCTCCAAATCATGGAAAAGTGTGGAAGTTTTCACTTTGTAAGATTTAATCCTTTAAATCATTTCTGGACTCATCAGACTAACTGTAGACAGTGCGAGGTAGGAGCAGGTTGTAACAAGCTTCAGAAGGTTTATTAAGTTGATTACAATATGTTCTAAATATTATTTTTGACAGAAGCAGTCAGTACACTTCCGAATATGAGTTATCAGTGGCTTACTGCAGTGCTTCTGTGATTAACTGACACCATCAATATGCATAAGTAGTAATGTTCCTGAGCTCTCATTTGTTTGGCTAATGTAGGGTCAGTTTCTGGTTTCTTAAAAATGACTGTCATCTCCTGACTTCACTTCCCATTATCTTCGATTGGGTCCGTATGATAAAATTATCCATGGGATCATCACTCTTCTTACAAGTTAACAGTTTCTTTTTCAGATAATGGCTTACTTTGACAGTACATCTGGAGTCTGTTTATTGAGATAAGAAAACATGTATTGCCAAATCTTTAATGATTAATATTTTTCGTCTTATTATCCCAAACCCCTAACTGGCACATTGGTGTGTCCTACAGAACTTCAATCTGAGACTGAGACTTTTTATCAGTAGGTTTTCTGTGTATGTTTTGTGGTGGCTCTTAGTGCCAAGAGCAAAACTAGCCAAAAAGACATATAGTTTGAACCTATTCATCTCTGAATGGCCAGTTCATTTGTAACAATCACACAGAATTGTATGGCACATAATTTTAAGTACATTATGCTTAAAATTTATCTTAAAAGCAGAATCAGTGTATAATGATTATCAGTGTTTTAAAATTAAATTTTCAAGATACACTTGAAAAATGACTTGATATATTCAATATACCCCATGGTAGGCTAATGCTAAAACTTCGGAGGTATGGCATTGAGGATACATTAGAGGTTTGGATTAGGAATTGGCTGGCTGGAAGGAGACAGAGGGTAGTAGTTGATGGATTATGTTCATCTTGGAGTGCAGTTACTAGCGGTGTACCACAAGGATCTGTTTTGGGACCATTGCTTTTTGTTATCTTTATAAATGATCTAGAGGAAGGACTTGAAAGCTGGGTAAGCAAGTTTGCGGATGACACAAAAGTCGGTGGAGTTGTGGATAGTGAGGAAGGAAGTGGTAGGTTACAGCGGGATATAGATAAGTTGCAGAGCTGGGCGGAAATGTGGCAAATGGAATTCAATGTAGCTAAGTGCGAAGTCGTTCACTTTGGTAGGAATAACAAGATGATGGATTACTGGGCTAATGGTAGGCTACTTGGTAGTGTGGATGAGCAGAGGGATCTTGGTGTCCATGTACACAGATCTCTGAAAGTTGCCACCCAGGTAAATAGTGCTGTGAGGAAGGCATATGGTGTACTGGGCTTTATTGGCAGAGGAATTGAGTTCCGGAGTCCTGAGGTCATGTTGCAACTGTATAAGACTCTGGTGCGGCCTCATCTGGAGTATTGTGTGCAGTTTTGGTCGCCATACTATAGGAAGGATGTGGAAGCTTTAGAACGAGTGCAGAGGAGGTTTACCAGGATGTTGCCTGGAATGGTAGGAAAATCTTATGAGGAAAGGCTGAGGCACTTGGGGCTGTTCTCATTGGAGAAGAGAAGGTTTAGGGGAGATCTGATAGAAGTGTATAAGATGATTAGGGGTTTAGATAGGGTAGATACTAAGAACCTTTTACCGCTAATGGAGTCAGGTGTTACTAGGGGACATAGCTTTAAATTAAGGGGTGGTAGGTATAGGACAGATGTTAGGGGTAGATTCTTCACACAGCGGGTTGTGAGTTCATGGAATGCCCTGCCCGTATCAGTGGTGAACTCTCCTTCTTTATGGTCATTTAAGCGGGCATTGGATAGGCATTTGGAAGTTATTGGGCTAGTATAGGTTAGGTAGGATTCGGTCGGCGCAACATCGAGGGCCGAAGGGCCTGTACTGCGCTGTATCCTTCTATGTTCTATGTTCTATAAGTAAAACATGCAGATGCTGAAAATCTGAAACAAACACAGAGAAAGCTGGAGGTATTCAGCAGGTCTGGCATCATCTGTTCAGAAAGAAACAGAATTAATGTTTTGAATCAGGAATGATTTCTTCAGAACTGAGAGTGCTTGGAAATGTTTTTTATATATTTTTGACAGAGGAGGAGGAAGAACAAGAGGGCAGATGGTGTCGTGGCCCAGTGCAAAAAGTCAAAGGTGTTGTTAATAATGGGGAGAAAGAAAAGGCAATGTAAAGTTGGTGTATAGTAAGGTGTGAAACGGAGGGAATGGGTACTTTCTACAAAGAGCCCCTCCCACCCACATGAATGCCCAAAGAAAAGACTCGATTCCCCATCACAGACCAGGTTTCTGCACACTCGCATCAATGTGTGAATTTGCCTGCTGCAAAGCACTGTCATCCACTGCTAGCTATGGAATAGGTTTGTAAAATTTAAAAGCTCAGGTACCACATTTAATTGCCTTTGTCTGATTGTATTTACTTAGCTGACATGACAGGCAAGCAATTAATGCACACACTGCAATTGTCACGATTGCTTAATGCCATAATTCTTAATGTTCATTCTTCAGCAATGAATGAGCTGCTGGAGAAGTACAAACTGAAGCCAGAATGAGTGAAGACATGATTAATGGAATTGCTCACAGAAGGACCAAGATTTCCAAAGATTTTACTCCATGCTGAAGAAATCCTTATGCTGCCCATGTTGTGCACAGTGTCAACCAGAAGGGCTTTTGCCTCAAACATCGATTTTACTGCTCCTCGGATGCTGCCTGAACTGCTGTGCTTTTTCAGCACCACGCTAATCCAAACTCTGGTTTCCAGCATCTGCAGTCATTGCTTTTACCCATTTTGTTTCTGTACAGTTCATTTTTGATCCAACATGGCATGATTCAAACTGTGTGTGTCAGTGATTTCCAGGCTCTGCCTGTGAAGCATGAATTTCCTCTTGTCCTTCTTTTGTGTCACTGTTCTTGTGATCCATGTAAACTTTCAGCCTGCACCTGTTTACACTCAGGCCCTTTAGAGAAATATTAATATCAAAACCTTATTCCCAGATCCTATAACTTTGAAATTCTTGTTCTTTTAGTGGTCCTATACCCTCCCCATTCAGTGATTAGAGATACTGTGATCTACATGGACCACCTGTTCCACAGTTACCATTCCCCCTCTGGTCATTATAAGATCTTAACCCATGATCTACAATAGCCCCTAGTCACTGTCAACAATATAATAAAACCCACCCCCAGACTTCAGTTGCCTACTTTCCAACATATTTCCATGGGCTGCTCTTTGATGAGGCCTTTGACCATTATTGACAAAACCCCTTCGATCTGATCTTGGCCCACACCCTGGATTGACTTGGCAGGCCACCTCAGACTGAGGATAAACTAAAGCAAACTAGGCTGCAAAAACTCAGCAGATCTGGAGAGAAAGCGCAGTTAACGATTTTCTGTTTCTGATTTCCAGCATTCATAATTCATTATTTTCTTTTGGTCCAACTGAGCATGGCTGAACCAGAGAGTGATGTCCCCACAAACTCTAACTGATCCAACTGTAATTCCTGGGCTAGTTGCACTTTAGGCCATTTCTATTCCTACAAGTCAATCACTGGACTGCATAGGCATAGAGCCCAGACTCTGGTAGGATCCAGATCTGACTGACCATGACCAAGCCTCAGACCAGAAAGCAGAAAAGACTGATCGTGGTGTAAGCCCCTGACTGACTGATTCCCATGACCCACTAAGGACTGTTCCCCTTTTACTCTCACGTGTGGTCTTTTTCTTGAAGTCAATTCAAGTGGCAGCATGGAGATTCAGTGGATAGCATTGCTGCCTCATAGCACCAGGGACCCAGTTTCAACTCCACCCTTGGGTGTCTGGCTGTGTGAAGTTTGCAAGTTCTCTCCATGCCTGCATAGGTTTCCTCCTGGTGCTCCAGCTTCCTCTCTCAGTGTAAGGACGTGCAGGTTAGGTGGATTGGCCAAGCTAAATTGCCCATAGTGTGCAGGGTATGTGGGCTAGCCTGGAAATGCAGGCTTACAGGAATAAGGTAGGTGGGTCTGGATGGGATTTACTTTGGAGGGTGAGTGTGGACTTGATGGGCTGAATGGCCTGCCTCCATACTATGATTTTGTCTATTTGCCATGTGAATTGCTGGCATGTAATGCTGCTGGAGCAAAGTACTGTACAGGTCATTCTGCTATAACATGCGTTTTGTTAACGCAAATTTGCTGTAACACGATTGATGAATTGAGGATACTGTTTATAAAACACAAACTTTTAAAACCCGTGTTAGCTGTAACACAATCACATCGCTAACAGTTTAAGCACTGTTTCTAAAATGAGATTTTTCTATAACACGGAGTTGCACAAGAACGCAACCATCAACGTTAAAGAAGAACAAACTGTACTGTAATATGTCCACCCCATTGACTGTTCAGTATTAATCACCATGATAACTTGCCCATATTTCCCTCTGCAGTAGAATGGAACATAAGCCCAAGAAGCTCTTTGCCTTTAACTGGGCACTTAAGAGTCTGTGTGCTAAAAAGCAACGTGACTGATGCAGAGCCTGGCAGTTTGTGAGTCAGTGCTGAAGTCAGTAAGTATGCACAAAGAAAGCAACATGCAATAGACAGAAGCTCCACTGTTCGAATAAGTGCAAAGTGTATGAGCATGAAGAAATGATGTGGAGGAGCCAGTGTTGGACAGAGGTGGACAAAGTTAAAAATCACACAACACCAGGTGATAGTTCAGCAGGTTTGTTTGGAAGTACTAGCTTTCAGAGCACTCCTTCTTCATTGGGTAGCTGTGAAACAGGATCATAAAACACAGGATTTACAGTGAAAGATTACAGTGTCATGCAACTGAAATGATGTGTTGAACAATCCTAGATTGCTGTTAAGTATTTCATCTTTTGGAATGGGTTGCAGGTTTCTGTTCATTAATATGTACATCCCAGAACTTCTTTTAAGTCACATTCTTGAGATAACCCTAAGAACTCATTGCTGCCCATTTAGAATCTCTCGGTGTTACTTGAGAAAAGTATACAACATGTGGTGAGATGGCCTCGATGTTGAGATGAGCCTCACTGAACGCTTAACCTGATTTTACCACACATCTTGCTGTAGTCCATGTTACTCTGAGCCTGATGAGATTTCACCCACTCGCATTCCTGTGAAACCTGCACTGGACACTTTTCAAGCTCCATTCAACTTCGCCTGCACTTTTTCTTATATTGCTCTCATGGGCAGAAGTCCCTAATTGTAAGGAAATGTGGGTACAGGTTCATCACAGTGAGGTTGGCAAAAATGAAGGATAAATTGTAATAGTTATGAGCATTTCATACTGAATTTTGAGGCTAAATATTATATTTTGTGAAATTAGGTGCTGGAATCATGATGTACAATTAACTCGTGTCTATTGACTGCAATGGAGGCAGAATCCTGGCTCAGTGCTGCCTGCTTGTTAAATTATCTGAGTGTTCAGATCTAAGGGTTTTGCTGATTGGCTGATGTATGCATATGGACACATATCATGAGAAGTTAGTGCTGCTGAAAGCTAGTAGGTATTGGCTCTAGTTTCTGTCAGAGAACATGCCTGCAACTAAAATAGGCATTGGGAATCCTTTTGTAAGCTAAATCAGATCTCGGAATATTGAACAATGGCACAATATTGGAGAGAGTGGGACCTGAGATTTCTGGTAACTGCTCTAATCACCTTGATGGAAAAGCCACAAAGGAGGAGCAATAGCGTGTGTTCGCAAGCAGCCAGGAAGTCTCTACACGAATGCCCGAGGACATTCAGAACAATAAATAATTGAAGTCAATGCCAGGCGTCAAAATTCAAGGACCTAGCTACAGTGATCAAGGTCATTTTTAAGTGCTATAGTCTACCAGCTGCAGTCATAGCCTCAGGCACATCTGCATTTATCTCTACCAACAAGGAGCATTTGGCATACCACTCCCTGTTGCCTTTGACATCTTGAAATGACTAAAGAAATCACAAACTAAGCTTGTTGAGTCAAAGCAACAACCAAAGGAAATCAACCAGAAACTAATCTGAAAGTAGTTGATGATCCCTTTAAATAGTGCTCCTTCCTGCTGTCGAACATCTGTTCAGCTGCCTGAAGTTAAGTGAGCATGTTAACTGGAACATTGCACTCCAAAATTGCACGGCTTGTTGTTAATTCAACGTTTCAGCTGATTGATGTCATGATATGCCTATTCTCCACACTGCCATGATCATTTACAGTGTGTTAATGTCCTGTCTAATATTGGCATTCAGTGAAACTCATCCCATGTACTGTGGACTACAGCGCTGAGCCCCAAATGAGACCAGTCATGCCCAAACACCAGGTATTAATGTAGTGATTTTCATCTTGATTTTGTTTTCTATTTGCTGTTTAGCTTTAAAGGCTAAATTAAAGTTCGATTGTAAAATATAATAATTATTAACTTGTGGAAAATCTTATATAATGCTGACATTTCAAATGTTGAATTATAATTCTGTAATATAATTGGATAGTTCTTTAAAAGAGGCACGATGGATGAAAATGGCCTCCTTTTGGGATGTACAATTCAACATATTGGAAAAATTAACAAAAAACAAACTTCAGAATTTATTTCAAATGATTAATGCTCAATGTAACTTTAATCCCTGTGAGCATATGCAAATATATGAATAAAATATTTGCCTCTCCATTGGAATGTAATTTCTACTGATTTGTTGAATTTCTTAATTCCTCTTGAAGGCATAATATCAATTTCAAAGGCAGGATATTTAAATTTTTTAAAAGGTAGATCTCAGTATAGCAAAACTTTTTTGACGACACACTTCAAGTTATAACTACTTGAAAACTAGTGAATAGATTTTCAATCATATCTGAATTCATTCTTGGTAGAAAATGTAAATTAATGTCTCAGAACGATATTAATCTTTTATTTATGGTGCAGGGTGAGTTATTCCATCTGTTACTTTGGAAGACTTTTCTTCAAAAATCTTGCATTAAGTAAGTATCTAATACTAGTTGTTTGATACTCACATTTAATTAGACACACACACACACACACACACACACACACACACACACACACACACACACACACACACACACACACACACACACACACACACACACACACACACACACTCTCAATATGAAGAAGCTTTTGCATTTTTGCATAGAGTTCTGACCAAACAGGTAGAGGACAATGGAGACAGTTACATTACATCACAACATGTGATACTCCATTAGACAGCTATGAACCTCATTTTCAGCCTCTCTGTCTGTGTATTGGAGTCAATTTAGTGCACTCAATCATATGTATATACAATGCACAGTAACCTCAGTAGGCACAGAACAGTCTATTTAATGCATCTGTGATATCATGCCAATGTAAAGAGTGTTATGAACACAATTAAAGATATCCAACTCAACAAGAATTCAACCTCTATGATACAAGTTAAATGAGCTAACTAATAAGGTAACTGTCAGACCATATCATACTGACAATGGTGTGTAGCCCAAGAAACTATACCAAAGTGGCACATCATGTTAGCAGTAAGTGAACACTAAAAGCTAATTGTAATCGCTAGTTAGTCGCAGCCAGTTGGTACTAAAAGCTGAGAAGGGGATAGTAGCAAAGGCAGTCATTACTCATCAGCGTCTTGACTTCAGAGCTAAAGTTAACACCCAAAACAAAAATTGACAAATCTGTATTGAAATACAGTAACCAAAATCTGGAGAAGGAACAGTTGTGTGCTATTTTTTCTTTTTGAATAATAAGGACAGCCAACAGCTGATCCAATTCACAAAAAAAAGGACTTTTAAATTGTAATGAAGGGCAGCTCCTACCAACTAAAATGTTGTGAGAACAAAATACAAATTTCCTGGCTTTAAAAAAAGCTTCATACATTATAAAGGACTTACCTGTGTCTAGACATCAGGTGATTCTACCATCTTGCCTCTGGGGAAATGTGCGACCATTGATGTCACAGGTCTCTGTTTTGGCATGACCACCACCTATTGGTACAAACCTGCAATGTTTAAATCAACAACTGGAGAAAAAGGGAAGAAATTTCAACAAGAGTGAAAAAACAGAAATGTACTCAATTGCAATTACATTGTTTGGGTATGAGCATTTTATTAGGCAAGAAGAGCATAACAAAGATTAAAAGCAAAAATCTAAACTTGGATTAGAACTCTATTTGTGTTTTTTTCAGAAAATTTGTTATTTGAAGAAATAATTTATCTTTACTTCCTGGGTCAATAGATTGATGGTCAAGAAATTTAAGCAGTTATTATCCTTGTTGTGTGGGGAAATGAAGACGTTAGAAAGGTTAAATTCTCTGTTATTTCTAATGATGACCACAATTTTCCTAGATTTTCTAGATTTTAGATGATTAACGTAGGTTTGACTCAACTTCAGGGTATACAGGTTTAAGTTCATGTAATTCTGACAACAACCAGCAGAAGCAATCAATCAAATCATAAGCAGATATTTGTGCAGAAGTACAGAATGTGGTTTTGCCAAGCCAACATGGCTGAAATGCTTTTGGGACTGGTATTGCCTCTACATCTATTGAACCCTCCAGAAAAGCATTTTTGAACAAACCCAAGGAATAGACCATGGGGACATTGCTGGAAAAAGATGCAAATTCAAATCAAATTATAGCCATTCAGCTCCATCTCTAGGTGCTTGACTGTATAATAATTATTGTAGCCATTACCAGGTTCAGCAATGCATCCAGACCTCATGGCTTATCTGACCCACAAATGCAGCATTTTGTGATATATGTAAGGTAGGTTCTACAAGAGGACATTGGGCTAAAATTTGCAAGGAATCTAATTGCTCAGAACAGCATAAAGTGCAGCACAATGTTCTACAGCTGTATGTGAAGAAGACACAAGCAAGGAACAACATCAAAGACCTGTTCAAAATTCTGTCCTCTGCATGTAAGTATCTCAATGAAGTACCAAAGGTATCTGCAACAACTTACCTTGCACTGTATTCATAGCTTAAAGATCATAGCTAGTCAATATTTGGCCAGAGCTCTGATGAAGAGAGTTCACGTGGCAATTTAAAATCTAAAATCTAATCTAAAATTTAAATCTAGGTGCGAACCATTAGTTTGTTTTCTCTCTGTGGATACTGTCTGTGATCTCTAGCACTTTTTTTGTTTTCAGTCCATGATTACAATGTCTAGTTGTTAAGATCCAACTATATGGTTTAGATATGAAACACAAACTTGCTTTCCAAATGGCTACTTCAGATGTTCTTAGCTAACTTCCAACCCCTCTCAGAACAAAAATACATTCTATAAATTCCTCTTGATTATCTTTGCCAATTTTATTTTCAAATCTACATGAAGATTTGTCATATTTAATGAAATCTTTTTGACATGTCTTTATTATCTCCTAGTTAATTATCTGTCTTACAGGCAGCCTCTAGACTACTCCCATTAAAGTTTTTACCCCTTGTTATATCTACCCATATATATTCTACGTTAACCAATTGAAGATCATTTCTTGACATCATACATTTCCATCTCGTACTAACCAAACTATCCATTACCCTTCCCTTCCTGCCTGTTTCTTTGAAAAGTCACATAGCCCTTAGATTTTAGTTCCTACCTTTCATCACCTTGTAACCTTGGAATGTGACAGCATGATAGAGTTTAACAGGGAAATTATATAGTTAGATTTCCATTATCCAACCCATTTTATCAAATAATAAAACAAGCAATAAATTTCAATTTAGTCAGCTTTAATTTCCTTCTAATAATTACACTTAAGTAATTGTCATTGAATAGTCCTCTCTGCAGTGAGAAATGCAAAATTTTCCAAGACTTTTATTTCTACCCCTATGATTCCTTTTTTTCTGTGTATATTCATCAAGCGCAGACTTGGTTAAATTTGTCTTTGTACAATAATGTAGTGGAAACATCTCTTTGTCAGAATATGTCTTGATTAACCTAATTTTGCAATTCTGTCTCTTGTAACTTTCTACATTACTCCTCGTCTGTGTGTATGTCCACAGCATTTTGCTGCACTATATTTTTGCTTGTTATGCATCAGCAGGGCTATCAGAATGAGAGAAATTTATCTAAGGTTTATATAGTGAAACATTATGAAAATCAAATTGAATTGAAACACTGTCTGAATTTAGTTAAACTCAAACTGATCCACACATTTGTCACAGAAATTGGAGAGCAACTGAACATTGGTTGCACCTTTGCTATATAACTTAAGGCATTTGAGCAATTTGAAAGATTGGTCTGTGTCCAGATAATGTCAGGACAGTAATAGGTAAATGGCCCTGTTGTGATTTATATGCAGCAGGGTAGGGACAGCTGATGGCTTCCTGGGGGTCTAGGGAACAGGTGAAGGAGGACCAATGCAGCAAGAAGGTGCTCGGCCATATTGACATATTTCCCAACATTTCTCCTATGACACCTGCCTAGAGGCCCGATATTTTTCTATTCATTCTTGGAATATGAACATTGCTGGCAACACCAAGCATATTTTATCAATCTCTAAATTAAGCTAAATTGTCTGTATAAAATTTATTATCACATTCATTACATAGATGATGTTGGCAGTTTTATGCACTCAAAGATTTACATGCAGTTTATTTACTCTTGTTTAGATTCGTTTTGTGGATCGTGATATTAAGACTGTAGTAAGAGAAATAAATACTTCAGGGAAATCTTTGCTCCACATTTTGCCCTTTGGATTATTATATGACCTATCTTTGTGTGACATTGCATGGGGTCCGGTGTGTACTAGCTAGATGGATGGAGAACTCACTGGCAGCAGGAGACAGAGAGTTGAAGTGGAAGGGAGTTTCTGAAATTGGAGAACTGTGGCCAGTTCCAGAGGGATCTGTGTTGGGACCACTGTTGTTTGTGACACACATAAATGATCTGGAGGAAGGTATAGGTTGCAGATGACGCTAAGATTCATGGAGTTGCATATAGAGAAGAGGACTGTCAGTGAATAGAGCAGAATTTAGATGGAGTGGAGAGTTGGGCAGAGAAATGGCAGATGAAGTTCAATCTGGGCAAGTGTAAGGTGTTGCACATTGGAGGATGCAATTCAAGAGCAAACTAGACGATAAATGGAAAAGCCCTGGGGAAAACTGATGAACCTGTACTACTGCTGGCAGCGCATTCCATATACCCACTACTCTCTGTGTAAAGAACCTACTTTTTCTCACAATAGACAAACATTTATTCATAAAATTACACAATGAAACACAAAGAACAGACTATAGAATTCCCACAGAATTCAACCTATCCAAACTAGACTTACTTATGCTGTTCCAAAAATACACAACAGTTCCCAATAAACAAACCCCTTAAACATGGAGCAAACATGAAATAAAGACTTACAGGTCAAAGTTAGAAGGGCAGAGGGAGAGAGAGTCTAGCAGCCTATTTCCACACAGCCCACTGCTGAACTGACACAAACAAGACTTCAGCTTTCAGGACTGACCACTTCCCTTTCACTATACAGGTTAATTCTAAAACATGAAAGCTATGGCCTAAAGTTTCATCTGTTTATTTATAAACAAAAAGGACTTTCAATGCCATTTCATCTCTGTACCAACCCAGCCAATTCATAGCCCAGACTGTTTTACGACCTCTCTGAAAAATATCAAGGACACAGTATCCTTGAGAAAAGGAGCAACTTTTAGAAAAAAGGACCAGCTTTGGACACAGTGGAGATGGACATGGAAGCTAGGGTACAGGATTTACATGCATTTGGAAAGGCAAGGAATCATTAGGGATTGTCAGCATGGCCTTGTACGTTGGAAATTGTGTCTGACTAATTTGATTGAGTTTTTGAAGGGAAGAGAAAGAAGATTGATGCAGATATTGGTAGATATTGGATATATGGACTTCAGGAAAGCAAGGCAGACCATTTAGTAAGGTTAGATCACATGACATCCAAGGGGAAGTAGCCAATTGGATACAAAATTGGCTTGAAGGTCAGAGACAGAGGAGCATTGCTTTTTGGACTGGAGGCCTGTGACCAAATTTCGGCAAATGTGAGGTGTTGCATCTCGGTGAGGCAATTCGGAGCAGGACTTGTATACTTAATGGTAGGGCCTGTGGAGTGTGGCTGAACAAAAAGACTGAGGATTGCAGGTGCATTGTTCTTTGAAAGTGGAATTGCTGGTAAACACGGCGATGAAGAAGGCATTTGGAACACTTGCCTTCATTGGTCAAAACACTGAGTAGAGGAATTGGGATATCTTGTTGCGGCTGTATAGGACTTTCTTTATAAATATTTTTATTGAAAAGCTTTTTTATATCTTTTACAAAACATTTATATCTAAAGAAACAAAAACGCCATCAAAACAGAAAAAACCCAGTATAAAGAACAAGGCCATAACGTAGTACCATTGTTACTAGCCAACCACTCTTCTACTAAAACAAACCTATCTACTTAACTAAAACTAAACTACAAAAATGTTGAATAAATGCCAGCTTAAATTACATTCAAGTTACTTAAATTAAGTAATGTCTTACTACTTTACTCTGTCTTACTCATCACAACTCCACTGAGGCGCCCAACTCTGGGAGTACCCCTACTTTATCCATATTATTTTCCTTCCACTATCCTCCTCCCGGGGCCTCACGAGCACCCATAAAGATTCCCATGGCTGTACCACGGCCCTGATTAATATTACCGACAAGTCAGTTTTGATATGATTTAAAAAGGGCCACCATGTCCTATAAAACTGTTCCGTTTTGTGGTGCACCATGTTTGTGAGTAATCTTGGGAGAGATGCTCCATCACTAGCTTACGCCACCCCATAAGACCTGGTGGTTTTTCTGAACACAAATTTAGTAAAATGTTCTTTTTCGCACATTGGACAAGGATATTACACAGGGTAAAAACACAGACGGCAGATGCTGGAAACCAGAGTCTAGAGTCTCAATATTTCACAGTCTCTTCCCATGTTCCCCCAGAGAGGGCAACTTTGGCAGCCCCAAAAGAAGAATTACTGTATTCAAGTTAATTTCAATCCCCAGAATGTCCTTGAACTCCCTTACTATAGTACTCCAATATCTTTGGATCTTGCAACATGACCAATAACAATGTGTGAGAGTACCTATATTAATTTTACATTTGGGACACTCCTCTCTTAAACTTAGCTAGCCTTTCTGGTGCCATAATGGCCCTGTGTAAGATCTTCAATTGCATAGCCTGTGCTTTGCTACATACTGCAATTTTCCTTGCATTCCCCCAGGTATCTTCCCATATAAGAACCTATTTTTAACATCTCCCCTATACCTTCGTCCAATCACCTTAAAATTATGACCCCTTGTGACAGCCATTTCTGCTCTGGGAAAAGTCTCTGGCTATCTACTCTATCTATGCCTTAAGTTACCTTGTAGACCTCTATCAAGTCACCACTCTTTCTTCTTCTCTCCAGTATGAAAAGCCCTAGCTAATTCAACCTCTCTTCATAAGCTAAGCCCTCCAATCTAGGCAGCATCCTGCTAAATCTCCTCTGCACCCTCTCTCGACCTTCCACATCCTACAGGAGGAGTACGCACTTGTCCTGACATCCATTCCCACTGTTCTGAATTGTCAAAGACACTATTGAAAAAACTAGTAACCATACTGAATCGGCGCACAGAACCTTCTTTTTTTGGTTAGAGGAGGAAGATGGGTGGGAGACACTACTTAAGTAGCATTTTGGGTAAAGCAGCCACCCAAATATATCACCTCATGTACTCAGCAGTCCGCTCCTGCTCAATGTGCACTCTACCTATGCATGAGCTAAGTTATTAAAGAATTAATTTACCTTTTCGGCAGCTCCCACATCCTCACTCTCGCTGCTGCTGCTGCTGCTGATTCCATGAGGTAAGTTTTTAAAGGAGGAATTTACCTTCCCAGCAGCTCCCTGGTCCTCGCTCTCACGACTCCTGCTGCTGCTGCAAAAATGGAGCTTGCGTAGTACTTGACAATGCTCTAATTGAGAACAGAAGCTCTCAGAGAGAACAGAACCTCTGACACTCCTGTTCCTACCTGTCAGTCAGGGCTCCCTTACTAAACCAAGTTAATGGCCTCAATCCTGGAACTCTACTGTATGAGGTCTACCTGGCTGACCTTGTTACAATTGTATTATTGCATTAACACCACTGACCTTGAGAAGGAAAAGAAGTCTTTTTAAAAATGTGTTCAACTATCAATGTATCACTTTTTAAATGATTTTCTTAAATATATTATTTACATTTCAATTTTGTAAACAAATATTGATGTAAATTTATACATTTAATAGGTGTGCATTGAAAAAACTCTCATAATTATCACAACAAATTATACCTTGAATCTTTTTAAGGTCAAAGTAAATAGATTTTAGATGAGTAAATGGGTGAAAGGTAATGGTAGATAGGCAGAAATGTGAAGTAATCAGATCAACCACAACCTTATTGAAGCAGGAGAGAGTGAGGACTGCAGGTGTTGGAGATCAGAGTCGAGAGTGTGGTGCTGGAAAAGCACAGCAAGTCTGGCAGCATACAGGGAGCAGGAGAAATGATGTTTCAGGCAAAAGCCCTTCACCAGGATTCTCCTGTTCCTCAGATGCTGCCTGACCTGCTGTGCTTTTCCAGCACCACACCCTCGATCTTACAGAAGCAGACCACTCTTGCTCCTAATTTCTAAGTTTGTATTCATAAACTTCTGCTTCACTAACTTGCAAAAAACACTGTTTGGAGTAGGGAGATAAACTAAGAGTAGATACATTACAGAATTATGGAAAATCCCAACATCCCATGGCCATTCAGCCCATCAAGTCTGCACTAACTCTCCAAAGAGCATACCACCCAGATCCAATCTTCTATCCCTGTATTTTACCAGACACTTTAGATTGGCAACCCCCTTAACATCTTTGATTCTGGTGGCATGTTCTTTCCCACTTGGGGGAAATCCACATAGACATGGGCAGAAGATGCAGACTCCACACAGACAGTCACCTTAGACTGGAATTGCACTCACAACTTTGGTACTGCAAGGCAACAGTGCTAACCACTGAGCTAATGGGTTGCTCATGGCTAATCCATGCCAATTACAAAATAGGCAATTGAAATCACTTATGAATTTAGAGACTGATACATATTTCTAATAAACATGTTCAAAGTTGTTGTTACACACCTCCTGGCTTAGAGGTATTGAACTACCACTGCAGCACAAGGGCTGTCATGTAGATGTATAGGGATATTCCCTAAGTAATCTATTCAGAGATGCTATTGCACATCTGGAGCAGGTGGGATTAGCATCTGGGCCTCTGGCTCAGAGGTAAGGGCACTATTACGATGCCATAAGAGCCCTCATGTAGATTTATTAAAGAGGCACTATCACCTGGTGAAACATTTGCCATGTTTGAATGCACTCAAACTGAAATGCACATCAACGAGTTCAGGGATACAATAATAACATAATTGCAATTACTTGAAAATAAATATCTTGGACAGTAATTCTGGATAGAGCCTTAGTGGATAAAAGTGATTTTGATTTGCTTCTGACAGCTGAAGTAATGAAAATTGGATCAGGTATATTAGGCTGGTTTAGTCCAGGCATTGTATTCAATGGATAATCAGAGCATAAGTGATTGAACCATTGTTAGTGGTTAAGATGGTTAAAATACAGAAATTAGTAAATGATTATTTCTTAATTTAGTAATGCAATCAAAAGACACAATAGACCCTTTGGCAACATAATACAACAAATTTTGTGACAATCATCAAATTGGGTCCTTTCCATGTCTGTATAGTTTGAGACTTAGAATTTTAGCTCTGATGTGAGAAGTTCAAGTATGTGCACATCTGATTTTAATAAAATAAGAAATGGGGGTTAAATCTGACAGGCCACAAAATCTCTGGGTGCAGGAATTACATCAGGTGATTGATCAGCACGTATTGACTGTAAGGCAGGACGTACAGCTGCTTTACATGATATCAGTACCCAGCCAACATGAACAGCACTATTGCCTAAACAGATTGCTGAACATAGAGCCAATGTGATAAGTGACGAGCAACAATTAAATCCTGCCTCCACCTGTTAAATGGAGGTACATTATAGCTGGATCAGGTGCAGGCTGTTGCACAGCGAGTGAAGTGGCGAAGGAGAAAGGTGAATAATAGTAGAACATTTAATAAAACAGGCTTCAGTATTTTTGGAGACTAACCAAATATATTGGTGTCAGCTGCCAATGCAGTTCTTGATGCCAGCATTGTTCATGAGGGCTTGGGGAAGATAGAACTGTGATTCTTTTCATTTTCTCATTGAGGACTTAAAAATTATTAAGTAGCTCATTCAGAACATATTAGAGAGGCAGGTTTGATGTACTGTCTACTCCAAATAGATTAAAGAAGACAGATATTGAGTACCCCGGAGCATTTCTCAGCTCCATAATAGAGTCAGTGACGCAAAGGGCTTTTGGAAAGAAGATGCCTATATCATTTCTGACATCCAATGATGTTGGGAGAGCAACAAGTTAAAGCTTGGGCTAGGAGATTGGCATAGTCCTGGCTTGCAATACCAGAAGAGCAGGAGGAAAGTGAACCACAACAGGGTATCAATGTGCCCATATGGAAGGCTGCTCCTGGTATTGAGAACAAAACTGTCAGATTTTGGGTCTATCGTAATGAGGCGAAATAGCATCCATCTGGAACAGCAAAAACTCTGAGCAACAGGTCATCCCTTGCAGGGCAGAAAGGGCACAGAGGCCACACATTCAGCAAAAATGTAATGCCAAAAATGGAACTACTTGGAGATAGTTGAGACCCAGTTTAACAAATGATTGTGACTCTCAAGGCAAAAGGTCATATAAATCTCTGTGTGGTGTCACTAACACTTCACATCTCTCAACGTCGCACTTCATGTCTTGCTGTCAGTGTTGTTGCGACCTTGAAATTCTTCCCTTCTAGTGACTTCCAAGGATCACCTGCAGATCTTGGCAGAATCCCTCAGGTCACCACTACCCTCCTTGTCAGAGCTGGGCAACACACTCATCTTCTGGCAGATGCGGCCTTGCATAGAGGGTCTTGTGTTTCATGGCCATTAATCCACTCCCTGAGCTGCCATCATTGACTGCACCTATGTGTATCATTTACCACATAAATGATACACCTAAATGCCAGCCTGTAAGATTGACTAAGAAGAAGGACTTCCACTCTCTTAATGACCAACCAGCCTGCAACCTCAACAAGAGTTTAGTGTATATATGTCCTTGCTTTTCTGGCAGATGTCATGGTGCTTTCATTCTCTGGCAATTTATACTGGCTCAGACCTTCATTCTAACCTTTGAAAGTGTGTGGATGTATCTTAATAGACAAGTGATATACAGTGAAGAGATGACTACTGATTTTTCCTTGGAAACCTGAGAATGAGGTACAGAGACAATAAAACAAAAGTCATCTGCTCTGTCGGACAACTATTGAGCAGGTGTTGGGTACGCTTCCCATGTTTGGACTGGTTATGTGGCACCTAGAATGAATTTCAGGTGGAGGGAGATGACATTGAATAGGGAGGTACATCAGCTGTAACTTGAGATGGCTGAATTCAGCTCAGGGTCTGAAGGGTTTGTGAGAATGTCAGGAATGACAGGAATCTCCTGATTTGAACTGAGTCTTTCTGATTCAAGTTGAGGAGTGTGGTATGGAAGTGTATCTGAGATAGCTGCATTAACACAGACAGGGCCTGGAGCCTCGAGTCATTTACTGCCAATGATCGAGGTCCTTCGATCCAGAGGCTTTGCCTCTCTTTGGAGAATCTTTTTATCTTTATTCCTCAGCTTATACCACATTGTAAGTTAAGGAAATAATAAAGGGAGTCTCAAATGCCAGAGTTAATACAATATTCATACAGTATAGATAAAGGAAAACACTGAACAGAGACAGTAAAGCCCATATATAAAGATAGAATGTTGTTGATGCTGGGAATCTGAAATTAAAAGAAAACACAGAAAATGCTGGAGAAACTCAGCAAGTCTGGCAGCATCTGGAGAGGAAGAGACACAGTTAATGTTTCTTGTCAGATTTCTAGTAGCTTCCTCGTGCCACTCTCCTTCCACACTTCCTCTAATTTTACATTCAGACTGGAAAACATGAAACTAACAGGTGTCTAGCTACTGGCCTTTTGGTACCATTTTCTTTCCTTCTGATGTATTGAAAGACTTTGACAAAATACACAAAAAGCCCTCAAGGCATTCAATTGTCTCAGTGACTGTTGTGGTGAGTCTAAGTCAGTAGTTCACTTTACATTACTGGTCTCTATTCCTAGCTCTAGATCAGCATAGAACACCCTCCATGTCAGTTAAGAATTCACACTTGTAAAAGTCAGGTCTTTAATCATATTCCTACTAGAGATTGGTTCTGACCCAAAAACAATCCCAATAGATGTTTCCTGCCTCAACTGAAAAAACGTTCACCTATTCTTTCTCATTAATGTTCAGCTTTCTAAACAGTCTGAGTACACATAGCCTCCTGCTGAGACCCCTTCTGCCTACCTTGCTCTTCCAGTAGCTTGTTCTGCTCGACATGTCCTTTGTTAATTATTCAAGTCATGCTGTATCCCAAGGGGATAATTTCTACTATACACATGTTTTGGAAGAAACATTTTATGCAAAAGGCTCAAGAGTCAACAAAGACTCCTTAAGCACTGCCACAATACTTCCTGTTGACTTATGCAACATTAATAATTATTAAAAAAAGATACTTGTTGTATTGTAGTCATAGCCAGAAACTACATCCTTTTAAATAACATTGGTAGAGAGACTCCTGCCTGCTACTGAACATACATTCAGCTGTGCATGGTTTTGTGAGGAGTTTAGTCAATTGTTGAGCTTCAAAATGATATAAATGGTATTAAATCAAAATTCCATGCCGATTTACATCAAGATATGCCTGCTCTAAATACTTTCGATGGTAGTTCAATACACGTATGCTAAAAATCTGACCAATATCTTATTCAAGCCCAAATTGCCACTACCAATTTCAATTTCATGGTGTATAAACTGGCTCATATATGTGTAGCACGCTAGTGCATAATTTGAGATCATAAGAGAATGCAATGTCTAATGCTATTGTAAATACTTCACAGTTTAAGCATTCTGAATTTCAGTTAGTTCTAATGATTTTCAATACCATTGTGCTGCTATGTGGTGTTCGTTTTAGCTGGCTTTTGCACCAATAAAGCACTTAATTAATGTAGATTTTTATTTACAAATAGGTTTCAAGTAACACTAAACAAAACCGAATGAGTATTTTGGATCCAAATGCTGCAGTCTCTTGGGATCATGATGCATTCGGGAAGTCCTTCTGGTATCTGTCAGGGAATAGCAAATGACATATTTTGTTTTCTGGTTTTTGTGAATCTCAAGTTCATCAGTAAATATTCACATCATTCATTTTCTCAGTTTAAAAGGGAACCTCATGGATCTCTTGAGAGAATAAATGTTTTGATAATAGATTAAAAATGCAATATCGATCAGCCAGGATGAGGCAGACTAAAAGAGGGCCTACTGAGTTTAGGTTCACCATGCTTTATCTGTGAAATTGTTTACAAATTTTGTGTAGTGAGTTGTTGAATACTGCTGTACTAAATACTTTAGAAAAATACATTTTGATATCTCTCCATACATTTCATATTCCTCTTTTGAACCTACAGTTGAAAAACCTCCATGGACAAATTGCAATACATGCACAATGAGGGATTCTGGATGTACCTCATGAGTGAGCTGCAAAGTAGATAGATCACTTGATATATCTCTGTCCTGGTTAGGTATCTTACAATCTGTGCAAAATATTTAGAGGCAAAACAAAAAAAAGTTAAACATTGACCTCTCATGACTTTGTAATGTTAATAAATTGTTGCTATTTTCACATGCCAAGTTTCAATATTCTAATTTTCTACACTATTACAGCAGTGGATTCCAAAATTCTCTCAACGTTCTGTGAAGAATACTTGATTGATCAATTTTCTGCCATAGTGTGCTGAATAAGATTACTGGTAAAAATCTTAGAGTAAGAAAAATATCAAGTATGTGAATAAACTTATGTGTATTTCAATTTTCAGTCAATGCTTGGTTAGCAGGGCAAGCAATGGTCTAGTGGCATTCTTGCCGGACTACTAATCTGGGTTCAATTCTAATTGCAGCAGATTGTGGAATTTGATCTCAACAAAATCTGGAATTTAGAATTTAAGGATGACTGTAAATCTATTGCCAATTGTTGGAAAAGCCCATCTGGTTCCTTTATGTCTTTGGCTCGAATTGCTCTTTCCGAGTATTTCCTTCGTTCTCTTACTGTACCATTTTTGGCATTGCTTTCACACATAGTTCATTTTTCTTTTTAAATGCTTAAAGGAAGCGACCCACCATTTTCTTTGTTATTCACCAAGGTCCTTGTTGTGCCATTATACTCTCACTTCCAGCAACTATGGGAATAAAACATTTTAAAACCTAAGCAGTCAACATAAGTGTAACTTAATGGGTCGTGCCACAGGAGGCTCCACTCTATCAAAACCTGGTCCATCATATCCTTGGCAACATCCTACTGAAAGCATAAATTGTTGATTTTAAAACAGTTGCATAAACACAGCTCAGGCAGTATAAATCTACCTGAGGCTATGTACAATGAAAGTCATGGGAGGATGCACCATCAATCAGAATGTATCACGAGGAAACCATGATTAATTCTTCCAATCGCCACTTGAAAATGAATTGATGATTTTGTGCATTCATGGGCAGATAGACAAGAATCAATGGGATACCCTGAAGGGAAAACCTGCTGCATAGCACACAAACAACAACAGAAAAAAAAGAGTTTTGCTTAACAGAATTTTATTTGAAGAGGTCACGTTAACATGGTTGGGCATACTGGAAAGAAAAAGCAGCTACTCCAACATTTTCCAAGTTTATACTATCACGTTGGTTTTTTAAAACTGTTTTGGCAAATTGGTTATGTTTTTGATGAAATTAGCAATTTATCCTTGATAAAATAAAAATTCAGCTAAATAATTTTTCATGCAACCTCTACTTGGGCACCTTAATACAAGCAGATTAGCAAATATCATAAAGATTCTCCTCAATAATTGTACGAGCCTCCACCACTTCCTCTGGCAGCTCATTCCGTACACGTACCACCATCTGCCGCTTAGTTTCCATTTATATCTTTCCCCTCTTGGGTTGGGATATCTGGTCGGCATGGATGGGTGGACTGAAGGGTCTGTTTCCATGCTATACATCTCTATGACTCGATAAACCTATGGCCTCTAGTTCTAGACTCCCCCACCGCATTCTTCATATCCATGCCCCTCATGATTTTATACACCTCTATAAGGTCACCGCGCAGCCTGCAATACTCCAGGGAAAACAGCCCAGCCCATTGTACATCTCAATGATTCTATGATTCAATGAACATTGCATTTAATTATTTTGTTCCCATGATAAGAACATTGCTTTTTGCTCCAAAATGTATTGCCAATCCCTAATTTTCCATGGGGAGATGGTGATGAGCTGTTTTTTTTGAACCACTTTTAGAGTGAGCTGGGCATCAGCAGGGCTGAGGTGCATTATCTCCCTGGTAACACCTGTTTGATTTTCTGTCCTCGCTTGTATTGTCCCCTTTTGTTTTTGTTTCTATTATGTTGCTGTTGCTGGTATAACCCCAGAGCTGCTACCTCAGTGACTTATCAAAACACCTCTGGAGGAAGGTGTATACATTGATGCCCAAAATCATGTTTCTAAAAGAATGTTTGCAATGAGGAAGTACCTGGCACAAGTATAAAATATAAAGGTTGCCCAATGTGCTGTAATTTGTCAATTGGACATTTAGATTAATTGTTGGTGAGTTCATTTTCCAAAGTAAGATCTGAGTTCATCTTATTCTGGGTTCAAGTCCCACCTGCTTCAAAAGGGGTGTTGTAACATGTCTGAACCGATTAACTTTAAAAACATGCAGTTTTGCCTCTTGCTGACATTTTTGCCCAGGGTGTCCTTGAGCAGGAGCATATAATGCTCACTGGTAACTTTGAAACTTTTAGAGGTACTTTGGGGATTCTGATGCACTATCTTCCATGTTAACTCAATTTTGACTTAGTCTGCTTAGTTATCTTTCCCCCTTTTTCTGTTGCATTCCTCCTGTGGGAGGTTTGTAATTTGTTTACTGGATGATTAACTCATTTGGTAAAGGGGAAAAAAAAGTTACACATTTTCCAAGTAAGGGAATTGGCTTTTGGACTAGGATTCAGAAAGGAAAGCTCAGAACTCTTCTGTTTACTGAAGTATAGTTTAACAATATAACAGTTGGTAAATCTCTGAAAATCTTCTCCCACTTCACTTAGCAAATGGATATTTGTCTATGAGACAGGCATTGTCATGAATGAAATAGGCAAATTAGTCAAATTGTCCTGATCATCCTCTCTTCCAGAAAGAGCACACAAGAAAATGCCCAAAATAATGTTTCTAATGAGGAACTGCCTGGCACAAAATATATAATAGGAAAGGTTGCCCAATCATAGTGAACAAGATAAATTAGAGGGAATATCAGATCTAAGGAAGGGGCATATAAATTAACCAAAAAAACCCAGCAGAACTGAAGATTGAGAACAGTTTAGATTTCAGCAAAGGGGGACAAAGCGATCGATTAGAAGGCAAAATATAGTGTATGAGAATAAGCTTCTAGGCAACATATAAACTAACTGTCAAAGCTTCTGTAGAAATGTAAAGAGAAAAAAGATTAGTGAAGATAAATAGAGTTTCCTTACAATCAAAAATGGGGGAAGTTATCATGGGGAACAAAGAGATGGCAGATCTATTATATACATATTTTGGCTATGCCCTCACAAAAGAATATACAAATAAAATCACCAAAATATTGGAGAAAAGGGGGTTTAATGAAAAGGTGGAATCAAAGGAAATCAGTAATAATAATGAAATGGTATTGGGGAAATTGATGGGATATATCTCTAGGCGCTGATAATCTACATCCCAGAATACTTGAGGATATGTCCCTTGAATCAGGTAATGCATTGGTTCGTCATTTTTCAAGATTCTATCAACTCTGCAACAGTTCCTGTGGATTGGAAGTTGGCTAAGATATAGCTGATTATTTTAGAAATGGAGTCAGAGAGAAAACAAGAAATTACACACCTGTTAGCCCAACATTGGGAACAGGAAAAAAATGATTGAGTCTGTTAGTTTCGATCCCAACTATTCATGATAAATTCTAATGGTTTGAGTGAGGCAACTAAACAACTCCAAGTGTGCAAACAACACAAATCTGGGTGGAAGAGAGAATTATGAAGATGATGTAGAGCTGCTTCAATGTGATTTTGACAAGCTGAGTGAGTGGGCAAATGCTTGATGGATGAAGTATAAATAAAAGTCTATCTACATTGGTATCAAAAACTGCAAAGCAGATTACTATTTGAATGGTGATAGATTGGCAAAGGGGGAGATGCAATGAGACCTGACTATCCTTGTCATCCAGTCATTGAAAGTAAGCATGCAGGTGTAGCAGACAATGTAGAAGGCAAATGGTATATTGGCCATCAGAGCGAGAGGATTTGAATATGGGAGCAGGGATATCTTGGTGCAATCTTACAGTACTTTGATGGAACCACACTTGGTGTATTGTGTGAAGTTTTGATCTCCTTATCAGAGGAAGAATGTCCTGGCTATGAACGGAGTGTTACAAAGGTAATCAGATTGATCCTCTGGAGGTCATATCTGATATGAAGAGAAACTGGGTTGCTTCGACCAATTTGCTGGAGTTTAAAAGAATAAGGGGATCTCATAGAACTCTATAAGATTCTAACAGGTCTGGACAGGGTAAATGCAGTAAGGATGTTCCCAATGACAAGCAAGTCCAGATCAGGGGTCATAGTGTAGGGATATTGGGCAGAATATTTAACACTGAGAGGAGGACAAATTTCTTTATCCAGAGACCGATGAGATTGTGGAATTCTCTGTCATAGAAAGCAGTTGAGGGAAAGGATAGATGTAGTCCTTATGTCTAAAGAGATCAAAGGGAGTGGGGAGAAAGCGAGAACAAGGTATTGAGTGGAATGATCAGCCATGATCATATTGAATGGCAAAACAGGCTCGAAGGGCTAAATTGCTGACTCCTGCTACTAACTGCGATGTTCCTGTATTTTCAATCAGGTGCTGGAAATACATGGGTCACTTAGTTGTGTCTCAAATGCTCCAGGACTGCTGTCAGCTACTTCTTTGGAAATAGGAGTAAATTCTGTTGGTTGTGACTATACAGCAGCATTGCAAGCAATGAAATAGCTCCTTGAATATTCTCTGTCACCAAAATCATACAGTTCTGCAGACTCAAGGTCTTCAACTTTTGAGCATAAGCTAGCGTGGAACAATGGAGAAGACATAGTGATACACTACAGAGGCAGCAAGAGTATAACATTTTGGGATGAATGCTTCAATGTTTTACAACTAATACAGTCAATTGTTGTTGGTATGGCACTTTATAGACTTTGACATTTCTGCAAATTAGTGTAGGGCTGCAATCTTTTCCAGAATATAGTTATTATGTGCTAAATTTAATGATCTGTTGTTGCTGCAGCAATCTTGCTCAGTGGGAGTGTAATATGTGCACATTAGGAAGTGGTTGATGAGTGATATTGGACTCCAGGATGTGAAAATTATGCATTCACAAATCTGGCTCTCTCCAAATGCCAGAGTAATGTGTTTGGGTCTTTTAAGCGAGATATCATCTGAGGAACGTTCAGGAGGAAACAAGAGGAGCTTAGGGATTTACCTTAAAGTGAATTCTGAACTTTGTGATTAGATCTGTTCGGTCCTGGCCAAGGCTAGAGACTAAGGTATCCAAAGCTGAGAACATTAAACAAAGAAATAATTATGTGTTGCTCCACTCTGAATCACTGCTGCACAAATTGGTATTATCATGTCCATGACTGGAATTGAGCTGTTTCTAGCAAAATGTCCCTGTCTTCATTCTTCATTGGATATTTCATATCATGCCATATACTTTGGGAGGGATTTAATCTTCTTGTACTCAAATAAATCTCATTGTAATTTGTTTGTGCAAGAATTAAAATGCTAATAAAACAATTAAATAAAGTTTGAGCAGATTAATATAATCCAAGCTGTCATTTTCTGTTACTTATGTTTATTTCCATTACTGTACAATGAAGCATTGAAATCAAATTCACAACAGAGTTTATTGCCACTTATATTGGTGAGATAATAGTCACAAATGTCCTATGAAAGGGATTGTCATAAAGCAATTCTATCTTATGTTAAATGACTGATGTTGTGATCGATCATTAATAGCTTTACATGTACTAGAATTGAGCTAAAGGTGAAACTAATGAGCTATAATGAAAAAAAACAGTTTTATCTTCTTATTCACATTACTGATCAAAGGAAACAATGCTCTGATATATATATAATGTTTTACAATCAAATATTATGCTGTGTTACAGATTGAGATTTTAAATACACAGTAGCAATCATCAATGGAAGGTGCACCTATAGGTCATAATTAAATTGTGCGAGGCAAGCTTAATTTTATGTATGAACAATAAAGAGAGTGATTCAGACTTTTCACAATTTCCACATCACATTGTAAGGGAATTCTAACTTGAAGATACGTGAGCCTGATTGTAACTCTGTGAGGTGAAAAAAAGATTCATATAGACTTTATCTGCATAAGACCCAAAGTTTAAACCTAGCAGTCAGAGTTACAGGTCAACAGTTGAGAGCAGGTTTTCAGATGGCAGGAGGTATCTGTCTTGAATCCAAAGGAGCAATGGCTGGCTATGATGGATGAAAGGGAAAGGTACTGATAGGCTTCAAGTTTTGAGTAGTGCTATAGGAAAAGAAACCAAGGAGATACCCAAGATATCTGCTTGTACTGACTCACAGGAAAACTAAGTATAAGTAAAAATGTTTGTATTTCTGATTATCGCCTCGTAACAAATCCTCTAGGTATCAGGTTAGCCTGACAGGAGATACAATGTTCAACAAAGTATTTTAATAAGATTTAAATGTGTAATCAATTAATGTCTTTGAACTTTGTTTTTCCAGGACCACATAATATATGCATTGACAGATGACCCTTAATTCTAAGTGTCAAGATTATATTTTAGCTTGCATTCAGAAGAGCTTCACAACTGCTGAATCAAATATTGAACACATTGCAGTTTATCCCAACGTTCTGAGATGCAGATAACAGCAGAGAAAAAATATTCAATACAATTTTTATTCTAACTATGTTATATCTATAAAAGATGTAAAAGTCACACTTTTTTGGCCAAGATATTTTGCTGTTCATCAGTTCCGCATAATTTATTGAGTCTGTATAATGTCTTTTTGACAGTTAATGAATTGCTTAACCTGATCTCAGATTCCTGCTCCCTGAAATGAGGCTTACATCTAGTTTGGTCTTGCACACCATGTTCACACTCATTAGCTCAGGTCAAGTAGATCATTTCTGGTTGTTAAACTATTTAATTTGTATTATTACATTTTATTTCATTGGATGTCTTAACTTAGCATCAGCAATAAATCACTATGTCTGAAGGGAAAGAATACTCTGCTAATGGTTTGCATAGTTGCTGCCAAAAAACCCTATATGTCCGTACATGTAATAATTCCAGTCCAATTTCTACACATCATTGAGCTGAGATCTTTGAATTATTGTCCAAAATTTCTACTTCTGTTATCATTGACTTTTTGACTTGTCATTGGACTCTGCATATTGCTTCTGTCAATTTTCCTTCTTCAATTCTCTTCTGCCAGAGTCTGTTGTATCCAAGTCTCACAATCTAGAATTTCACGTATCATTAACTGATAGGTATGGGGTGCATTTAGAGCTTAATTTCAAGTCAGTGTGAAACTGTTATCTTAATGTAATGCTATAGTTAGAACACAAATATATGCTGAATAGAATCAGTAAACCTCTTGATAACAGAGAGAAGTGGAATAGGAATCCCTGAGGGGGGAGGGGTGTGTGAGAGTAGCGTGAATCTCACACAATTTTATTCTTGATTAAGTTCAGTGATGAATGTATGATTTACACCACATAAATTCAGTGTTCCTGAAAAGTCAAAACTAATTTACAGAAATGCTGAACATGCAGTAGAAGTGAATGCAAGGTTTTTTTTGTTTTATTGTCATAAACGTGTCATGCGTATTTTTCATTCAAATCATGATAGAAAACATCAATTTTATGCACATGAAGCATTTATATTGTGAAGGATGTGATATGATTGCAATTCATTGACCAACTAAATTATTTCTGCTGAAATTCCCCAGACAGATTTAGATGAATAAAGCTCAGACTTATAACAAATCTAAATTATAACTTGTAAAGTGCGCAAGTCTTGCTATCAATTCACATAAGATCAAAAGTATCCCACCAGTTATGAAGATCTTTTATGGTAAGTGCACAAATTCATAAGTGGATCGTAATAGTCCAGAAGTCATAGGTCAAATTATCTTTGTGGAAAAATGTAGTCTATACACTGCAAAAAGTGTCATAACTGACATTTGCAGAGTTTAATGCCATAACTAGTGCAAAGCCTTCCACGAGCATTATATTTCACTATTTGATATTCACAATCCCCCTGATGAAGCAAATAGAATCATAAAATACAGACACTGGTTCTTGGATGCTAATACCCAGTACATTTTTTTTTAAAATAACAAAACCAAAATACTGAATATTCAAATTAAAATCGGAAAATACTGAACATATTCAGTAGTTCTGGCAACAACTCTGCAGAGACAATAGACTGCATTTTCTGATATATGTCAGGATTTCAAAATTAGGCCCATCTGAGGATTTGAGTTTTGAGTTTGGACTCCCTTCGCTATCCTTGCCAGTACAATTTTCTGAAAGGTGAGATCCTAATTGGCCACCTTCATGTTCATATGCTTTAATGACAGAATGTGACCTCCAAGGATGGTGGACCAATCAGACAGCCTGCGATGAAGTCAAGATGGCAGCCCTCCCTGGAGTCAAGGATGGTGGCTGACTACAAGAGCATCACAAAGATGGGGGCAGCATCTGTTACTTAGTTAGGAGAGATAACTTACAAGGAAAGGATGATGAGGTTAAGCCTGTGCTGTTTGGAATTTAGAAGGATGAGAAGTGACCTTTTTGAAATATATAAGATTCTTAGGGAACTTAACAGAGTAGATGCAGAAGGGCTGTTTCTCATTGTGAGAGATTTTAGGACTAGGGGGTATAATCTCAGAATAAGGGATTGCACATTTAAAACAGAGAAAAGGAGGAATTTCTTCTCTCAGAGGGTAGTGAATCTGTAGAATTCTTTATTGCAGAAGACTGTAGAGGTTGGATCATTAAGTAGATTCAAGTTGGAGATAGTCAAATTTATAATCAGTAAGGAAATCAAGGGTTATGAGGAAAAGGCAGGAAAGTGAAGTTGAAGTCTATCAAATCAGTGAAACAGACTGGGTGATCTGAATGTCTTACTTCTCCTGCTGTGTCTTATGGTTTTAATTAAAGGTATTAGGAAGCTCAAAACTGATAAGAACCTTAGTGTGGACCCCTGGCCATGCTCAGGGTTGCAGACTGTTATCCTGTTTATCCATTATTGGGGAATGAGACATCCAGTTCAGATAGTCGTCGGCTTGATTGAGTAGGTTTCTAGCCTTCTCTGGGAAAGTCATCCAGAATCAGGACTTAACTAGGAAACCAACCTGGTGTGATACCCCAATTCTTTCAGATTCCTGCTCCAGAATTAGGAATACCCAACCAGGCCTATGACCTTCCAACAGAGTTGCAATTGGTTTATCCTGCCAATTTTAATGTAACGATAAATTTAAAATATGCCTGAAAAAGATTTTATGATTCTATTTGCCAAATGAAATACTTAAATGACTGACAGCTAGGCAATTCTCTTGTAAATTATATATAGCATCAAAGAGGCCCTTGAGATCCATGCCAAATGGATGTCTTATATTGTGAAAGATGACTGATGTTCTTCATGACTAAAAGAGCTAAAATAATGAATTAATAGTGGAAACTGAAACTAACAATATTGTTAACTCCCTCAGTCATAGATGATGAATGGCAACACTTTTTATCTGGCAAATTGAAATTTGCAACTTTGCAAAACAATTGTCTTCATCAGGAAAATAAAGGCAGTTTCTGTTATGGTGGACAAAGAACATCTACGCCACTCCCCACTGAACTCAAACTTACTCTGAAAGGGCAGCAAACACCTCATACCTTTCCATGAAACTATCAAGAAAGTTATTCCCTTGCCCCTGTCCTACACTATATCCCTTCCCATGCCATCTCCCTATGTTTCCTCCCATTGTCTACACCCCTCCTCTTCTATTCTCTTTTCTGCTCCCTTTCCCTTGGCTCGGTCAATTAAACACTCACATGGCACTCTTGCCAGACCAAAATATTGCATTTTGACTTGAGACCAGCAAGCAATGAAGAATCACAAATTCAATTAAGATATGAAAAATGACTAAATGTCTTCAAATTTCTTATCTAAAATAAACAACAAATTTCATTTACATACAGCTTTTAATTTGCTAATACACTCCAAACAAATATATAATGTCAGAAAGTGTAGAATCTTTCTTCTAGTTCAGAACTTAAGCAATTAGCAAATGTAATTGTGAATTAATTTTGAGCTACTTGAGTCAATGTATAATAACTGTTTTGAGGCTCGTCTGGTGCAGTGGTAGTGTCTCTACCTCTGAGCCAAGAAACGTGGGTTCAAATCCCACCTGCTTCAGAGGAGTGTAGTAATATCTCTGAGCAAGTTAATTAAAAAGTATTAAATAACTTCTTGTCTTTGTTTCCTCAACTGTTCCAGAATCTTCCATCGGCCTCTGCAATCTGTCGGACGCCATTACACACGCGGCCGCTACAGCGCCCGCGGCACCAACAGCTGACGACGACCGTGACGTCACTTCCGCCCCCATCAACCTCGCAGCCTCCATGATCGCCGCCCAGACAACCACTTCCACGATCGCCAGGAAGATCGCCAACGGATTCGCGACCCCCGCGACTATCGGGAATGACAACGGTTCTTTCGGCGCCACAACCATTTCCGTCCCTTCGGTTGCCGTCGCCGCAGCCACTTCCGCCCCCAGTGACATCACTAACCAGCACGACCATAACGCCTCAGGTGTCTCTGCCCCCACGCCGACTTTCGTCACCACACGTAACCCCGCCCCCACACCGACTTTCGTCACCACGCTAACCCCGCCCCCACGCCGACTTCCATCACCACACGTGACCCCGCCCCCACACCGAGCTTCGTCACCACGTCTAACCCCACCCCTATGTCGATCTCCATCCTGCCCCTGCCCCTAACCCCGCCCCCACTCCCAGCTCCAGTCCTACACCAGGTCCTAGCTCCCAGCCTTGCCGGATCTTCACCATCCCTCCAGACCTCCCCCTCTCTGAGGATGAAAGATCAGTCCTCAGCAGAGGCCTCACCTTCATTCCCCTACGCCCTTGGATTAATGAGTTCAACACGCGGCGAGATATTAAACAATTCTTCTGACGCCTTCGCCTCCGTGCCTACTTTTACAACCAAGACTCCCGACCACCCTCTGACGACCCCTTCTTCCGCCTCCAACACACCCCATCCACGTGGACACCCCGTGCTGGCCTCTTACCCATAAACTCAGATTTCTCTAGTTTCCTCATTTCCCCTCTCCCCACCTTGTCTCAGTCGATTCCCTCGAACTCAGCACCGCCCTCCTAACCTGCAATTTTCTTCCTGACCTCTCCGCCCCCACCCCACTCTGGCCTATCACCCTCACCTTGACCTCCTTCCACCTATCACATCTCCATCACCCCTCCCCCAAGTCCCTCCTCCCTACCTTTTATCTTAGCCTGCTGGACACATTTTCCTCATTCCTGATGAAGGGCTTTTGCCCGAAACGTCGAATTTCCTGTTCCTTGGATGCTGCCTGACCTGCTGCGCTTTAACCAGCAACACATTTTCAGCTCCTAAAGTGAAGAGACAAGTTTGTCTTTTAACCTTTAAAGAATCATCATATCCCAAGATAAAAAGCAACTGTGAAGAATAATGTAATGTTAAAAAATGTTATTCTGAGAACTGTGAACTACTTACATTTGTTGGAGATTCAGTTATTTGGTACTTACAGCAAATTGTATTTGAATTTTGTTTTGGTAAAAGTATTTCAATTTTTACAAGGTTGATTATAAGTTATTATACAGAGTTCTCTCTTTGATGGTTGTAATTGGCTCTCGGTCATGTGGATATAACAAGTGATTATGCCTGGTCTTTTTCAATGGATACATAAAGACTGGAACAACTAGGGCTAAAAGCTTAAGAATAGTCTGTCCCTCTCTGTGCTGTGGCCACATTAGTGAGGATAAGCAAGAAATAACTTTGTAGAAAACTGTGGTTTATTCACATTGGTTTCCAGTCAACATAACTCGCCACTATCATCTGTAAACCAAATACTCAAGAGACTTTCCATCGGTTACCATAGTGCCCTGTTAATGACTTGTTTAAACAAGAGTACAAAGGCTTGACACATTTAAAATGAATAGATTTTTAGTATAAAAGTAAAATACTGCAGAAACAGGAAATTTGAAATAAAAACAAATGCTAGAGAAGCACTGCAGATACAGCAACATCTATGGAGAGAGTAAAAGATTATTAATGCTTCATCTGATACCACTTCTTCAGAACTTCATTGCATGGTTACTTAAGGGTCTTTAAGCCTTTGTACAGCAGCTGAAATTGCAACTAATTGAATAGCGTCTTATTCTTGATTAAATTTGAAAATGTGTCTTATCATGCACTGAAATACTTTATTCAAGTTTGCAAAAAAGCTTTAATATCAGGGCATAAATCTAATATTTCACTGTGCGGTTTTATTAGGAATAATAAAGAAAAAAAATAAAATATTGGCATGGCTATCACCCAAGATGATGTTATTGCTGGAGAAATCAGAGGCCAGATGAAAATCTGGCTTGATAAGTCTTATCTTTTTTTTGGTGTAACAGCGTGGTCTTTTCCTGAAACACAAATGCACAATGTTGTAGATTTGGGTTTAACAAAAAATCAGAAACAGTTACCAAAAGTAAACAGGAGTTATCTGTACAGGAAAAAAGATCTCTTTAAGTTCAATGTTACTTTCAGAAACTCAGCATGCAAGTGAACCAACTACGTGGATGTCATCACATGCCAAAGACTATGGAAAACACTGCATTGCAGCACCCCCCGTCGAGAATATACTTGAGATTTTAGATTTAACTGAAGTTAAGACAGTTAAGAGTCAATCACATAAATGTAAGTCTGGGTGTCACAGATAGGACAGACCCAATAAGGATGGCAGACTTAATTCCCTAAAGGACATCAGCAAACTAGATTTTTTTATAGCAGAAAGTAAGGACTGTAGATTTTGGAGAAGCAGACTCAAAACGTGTGTAACTAGAAAAGCACAACAGATCAGGCAGCATCCAAGGAGCAGGAGAGTCGATGTTTCGGTCAGAAGCCCTTCATCAGGAATGTGGGGGAGGGAGGGGTCTGAGAGATAAAAAAGGGGTGGAGCTGGGGTTGGGGAGAAAGTGGCTGGGAGGGTGATAGGTGAATGTGAGGTGGGGGTGTGTGGTAATAGTGATAGGTCAGTGGGGAGGGTGGATGGATAGATGAGAAGGAAAATGGACAGGAACGTCAATTTAAGAGGTTTGTGCCAATTTGAAAGGTTGGTTCTGGGATGAGGTGGGAGAAGAGAAGATTTGGAAACTGGTGAAATCAATGTTGATGCCATGTGGTTGTATCCCATGGCAGAAGATGTGGCGTTCTTCCTCCAGTTGTCGGGTGGTTTGGATTTGGCAGTGGAGGAGGCCCAGGACTTCCATAGGAAGGGGAGTTGGAGTGGTCAGCCACAGGTGGCAGGGTTGTTTGGTGTGTGTGTCCCAGAGATGTTCACTGAAACACTCTGTGAGTTGGCGTTCTGTCTCCTCAATGTAGAGGAGACAACCTGGAGAGCAATGGACACAGTAAATTAGGTGGGTGGATTTGCGAGAAAATCTCTGCCGGATGCGGAAGGCCTTGGACGGAAGTAAAGGGGGAGATGTGCGCACAGATTTTACACCTCTTGCAGCAGCAATGGAAGGTGCCGGAAGTGGAGAGTGGGTTAGTTGTGGGTGTGGATCTAACAAGGAAGTCACGGAGGGAATGATCTCTGTGGAACGCAGATAGGGATGGGGTGGGAAATATATCTCTGGTGGTGGGGTCTGATTGTAGATAGCAGAAATGGTGGAGGATAATGTGTTAAATCCAGAGATTAGTGAGGTGGAAGGTGAGGATGAGGGGGGGTTCTATCCTTGTTGCAGTTAGAGGGGTGAAGTTCAAAGGCGGAGGTGTGGGAAGTGGATTACGTGTGCTGGACGGCATTATTGATCAAATTCTTTTATACCGTAATCAACAGCAGATCCATTTGGCTAACTGAGGACTACTTCCTCAGACTTTGAGATATAGTCATTTGATTATAGCACATGCAGTGTATTTGCTATATAAGCATATGCTACAGGTCTGATGCCTATCTGTTATGGGGATGCCATGTAGTAACATGTCCACCCCCTTGACTTTCGGCAAATATGACAGGCCACCTGCTTATGTGCCTGCTGTTAAAAGGTAAGGCAAGAGAGAGTTGCTATGAACCTGGAAGTTCTGAATGAGATAGCAATGAACTAGTCCTGGCAAGGAACTGTAGAAGTGCTGACAACATCAGAGTCAGCATAACGAAAGCAAGGTAAGACCCCCTCAGATTTATCCTGTTTCAATGTATGAATTTGGTGCCTAACCATCCACCCAAAGCAACATGGCAGAAGCATTGCAATGCAATGTGAATGTCTATGAGCTCCAAAGTACAGAGTTGATGTAGTGAACTGTATTATAACTAACGTGCAGGTGAGGTTCGTGCTTGTCCAATGCCAACCTCCAACAACTGGGGTGGAGATGCTCACTGCCCCGGAGCATGACAGGAGAAGTTGGGGATTGCTGGCAAAGCTGAAGGCCTGGAGAAACAAGTGACAAGGTGGAGCTGGCAAGGCCCCACACAGACCTACATCTTGGAAATTGTTGCTGTCAAATTTCTGTTCACTGCCTGAGCAAATAACTAACTCAATATGAGTGAGAAGAGATTATGTATTTATGAGATGTTAATGCATGTCATTTGGCTGATTACCACTCCTCAGCAAGATTCTGATCTAGCTGCTAAAAACTTGAGTAGAGAATTAGACATTTTTCTTTTGACATTAAGAAACTAATTTTTCCATTTTGGTTGTTTTTTTTCCCCCAATTGATCCATCATTGCTCAGTCATTCAGAGGCTAGCAAAATTCTGCCCAAAGTTTCTGCATGACTCATATGCACTAATAAGTCTCAATTTTTAAAACAATCCATATAGCTTGCAAAGAAGTTGCTAGTTTAATTATGAATCTTATGGAGATACAGATAATTAATTTATGTTAATTAATGACAAGTTGGACAGGCATCCTATTCTAAAATTATGGATATGGATGCTCAGCTTTTCTTTCTTCTATTTCCTGTGTTCTTATAAGGGAAAAGTGTACAACTGTAAAGTACCTGCATATGGTAAACTCAGGGCAGCAACTATAAAGTTAGCAACAGACTAAATATCAAAGCAATTGTAAATAGTGATAATTTTTCGCTACTGAGTGTGAGTGTATTAGTTTATTTTCATAAATGATCTCTGAATCAGTTGTATAAATATTAACTTGTTCAGAACTAACTTTGCTTTATTACAATCTCCAATATAACTAATTTCCTGTCATGGGATGCACCTTCTGCTGTATATTGTTTTTTTGTACAGATTACTCATGGCAGCACTTTATTACATGTGAATCACTTGTTAAATTTTATTCATCATTGACTGCCCTGTGAGATTAATATGCAAGTCTGAATTTTGGTGCCTGTTCTTTTACAATTGCTCTCTCCAGGTTTTTTTTTATGATTTTCATCACAAAAATGTCTACAGTAAATTTCTCAGACTTTATGATGATAAATTTTATGATAGTAATAGGGAATTAACTAGCTGTGGTAGCCAATAATATATATTTGAACAGTGGAAATTATGCTTCTGCTACAACTATTTGTTCATATGGAAATAATTATAGAATAGGTCCAACACAAAAAGCATTTTTGGTCCATTTCATTCATGTCTACTCTCGAAGAAAATGCATTTAGTTCTGTCCCCTGGCCATAGCCCCCATAATAATTTTCTTTTTAGGTAATTATCCAGTTCCCTTTTGAACGTCACATATGAATCTGCTTCCATTATATTCTCAAACAATGCATTACAGATCCTGAACAATCACAACATTAGTAAGTTTATCACGTCACCTCTGATTCTCTTTCAAATCTCTATAATTGACATGTGATGGTTCATGACTGCACAAAATGTGGATACGATTTCCTTCTAGGTGTCAAGGCCCCTTGGACTAAATCTTACTTTGACTAAGTATGAATTTCATCAGTTTGCCAGAAGGTTTTTTGCTGTGATACCCAACAAGATGTCTTGCTGTATTTAACCAAACTCGGCTCAATATCCTGTGCATGGATCTGTCACATTCAGTTCCAGACTTGTCTTACCACATACCATTCCAAGAATAACTTGCTATTCTATGGGGTCTGCCAGAAGATGGTCATCCCTTGGCTCTGGCGCCATTGTTATAAGGCTGCTGTGCATGTGGATGATTACTGACAATCTGAAGCTTATTGGCAGACAGCATCTGAACATAGAGTAGAAAGGAAGATGGCATGGCAATTCAGTGATGGGGACTTGGTTGTCATGTTGGATATATTGGATGCAAAAGAGAGGTCTCCTCTTCCTGGACCAGCAGGGGATCACATCATTAGATCCCAGCAGCCTGGTCTGAGGTCACCACTGGGTCAGAGGAGTTGTCAACAGTTTTGTAAAAAAGGTAAATGACCTTCTCTGCCATGCCAATGTAAGTGCCACACCCTTCTTTCAGTTACCTCACACTCACTCTACCTTTGCACCCATCTCCCACCAAGGCTCATGCTCTGACACCCTCAGTAACATCTTCTTTCATTTGCTTTCATCTTACTCCCCAACATTGTACATCACTAACCCTGTATGCCCTGTAACCCTGAGCTGCCTCTTTACACCCTCAGAATACCTCACTACCTGTAGCATGATGAACAACTTTTATCTTTCTCAATCCCTTCCGATTTATCATTATAATGCAGGTCAGAATGATGCTGTATGGGTAGAGGGGAGTCTAACACCCTCACACCCTGTGAGGAGAGCTACCTAGCCATCACAGCAGAAGGCGACAATGGGCCTGTGGGGTTGCAGAGATGGAAATGGCAAGCTTTGAAAGTGTGGAAGCACAATTGGTGAGCAACTCACTGTGACAGCTCTGCACATGAGGAAGAAATGCCTCAAGTCACTGGCATTGAGATGATTGTGAAGGCCAGGCACCTGCTCAGCCCCCGGCTGGACAGCAGTCTGTGCAGAGAGATGATAAGGAGCAGCAGACAGGTATGTGGAAGGCCACTGTTACCTAGAAGTTGCAGTGATTTATGTGATCACCTGGCTGTCTCCATGGATGGGTTAACAGCTGCCATGTAGACCCTGGTCCAGCAGCCTCACAGTCTGCTGGAGTGGCACACACCTGCACTCCATCACTCAGCCATTAGTCCTCAGGACAAATATAGGGAACCTGGTGTGCAGTCCTCACAAAGAGACAGGACAATGCCAGGAGGTGCTCAGCCAGAGAAGGAACCACGAACAGCTCCCTCAGGATGCTCCAGAGTGGCTGAGCGCTCATTCCTCCCTCTTCCCGAAGGCCCTTGAAGTTGAAGCCATGGTGGATCAACTTGCTTCTGACAAAAAGACCCTCTGCATGTCCTGCCATTCCAGACACAAGCAACTCTGGCGTCACTGACCAAAACTCAAGGCCACTCGGCTCCAATATTAAGCAGGCTTCCCCAACCTGAGCTGCAGGTATAGAGGGTCCACTGAGACATAGTCAGAGGAAGAAGAACACTTATTGAGGACACATTGTGCAGGGATGACAATGACTAGCAAATGGTTGTGAACTTTTCAACAAATTTACTTGCTTTCAACTGTTTCTCTCTGTGAGCCCAAAAGGCGGCAGTTTATGATCACAGACAAGGTTCCACACTGAATGCCTGTGTTTAGGACATACACCAAGACTGATAATTTGTCCAAATGACATCAAGTCATGCTGATACCTTTGGCTCTTCTTATGCATTCTCATTACTTTTTTTTCCAGCCTCTGTTCTCTGTCAATGAGTTGTACAGCGTATCTGTGACAGGGAGATGTAAAGCACAGATGGAGGTAATGCTTTACAATAATCAATGAATGGGTTGACCTCATTTTGTGTCTTGTCAATACATATGTCTGTGTACAACATTCTTTCTCTTTAAATGCAACAGTGTATATTGCAGTCCCCCCTCTCACAGATCAAATCACTTACCCTGAGTGTGGTTGCAGTCATATTTTTCCTTGATGCAAACTTGCAGTCTCCAACAGTGAACACTTCTCAGCCAGTGGCTACCAACATTCACCTGACTGTGTCAGTGAATCCCCAAACATTCACACTGCCTTCCTCACATCTCATTCCATGAACCCTATAGACTTCACATTTCCCAAGTTCCCACCCTTGACCTTGCACCTGACTATATTTCTCACCCCCCAACCCAGCCACTGGCTTATTTGATGTACGCCCCATCATTCATTGCCCTCTTCCCAACTAAGATTTACTATATCTCCTCCTGCAGATACTATTACTTCCATCCACATTTGTAACCCTTGATCCCCAGATGCTATAGCCCCCAGTCCCAAACACTAATTGTGAGTCTCCATCCTGTGGCAAAGTCCCCTTGAGTCCACAATCCCAAATACTTTTCTTCTTGGTGTCTGTGGACAAAACCAACAAACTGACTTGGGGCACCTCCTTGAGCAACCTGTAGGCCAGCCCCAGAAGTTTTGTCTATCATTATAGTCAACCCTATTATTGGACTAGTGACAGTAGGGCCATAAGACCGACCATGGTACCCCTCCCCAGATTGCAGAGGGACAGATTCCCTGATCGGAATTACCACTAGCAGATGCCTGACTGCAGCCAACATTTCACTGTAGCTACCATTGCTCAGACCCCATAAAGTTCCATTCCTTCAGACTTTTTTAATGCCTCTATATTTTGTACTTAACCTTCCATTCTAATGAGAACAACCATAGCTTCTCCAATCTTCATCCTATCTGGATCCATCATAGTGTGGTATGGCAACTGGTCTTCCCAAGACAACAAGAGTCGTGAATATAGCCCAGACCATCACACAGATCAGCCTTCCATCCATTGACTTAACCTATACTTCCCGCTGCACCGGGAAAGCAACCAACATAATCAAAGACCCCTTCTATCTGGTTTTTACTCTCTTCTACCCTCTTCCATTGAGTAGAAGATGTAAAAGTTTATATATACGTATGAACAGATTCAAGAATGACATCTTCTCCACTATTATCTGACTTTTGATTGGTCCTCTTTAATGTTGATTTCTCTCTGCACCTTCCCTGTAACATTAAATCCTGCACTCTGTTCTGATACTCTGGTACACTTGCACAGTATGATCAGTCTCTAAAGCCTGTAAGACAACACTTTTCATTGTACCTCAGTACACATGACAGTAAGAGATCAAATCTATATCAAATCAAATCTATACATTACACTCAACTTTCTGATCTTTGGCATCATTCTATCAATATCTTCTGCCCTATAATTTCTCAGTTTTTCTAAAGTGTGGGTCACAACATTCGTCACAGGACTCCAAGTGAAGTTGAACCAATGTTTTATAAAGGGTGCCTCATAACCTCCTTGCTCTTGGACTTTATGGACTTGTTTATATAGCTCAGGATCCTGTATTTCTTTATATTTACATTCTCAAACTGCCTGGATATCCTGTGTACAAGTACCTCCAGGTTTCTCTGTTATTTCAGCCCTAATTGCATGCTTTATTCCATATCCCCTTTTCCTATTCTTCATTCCAAAATATATCACTTCATGCTTCTCTGCATTGTGTTTAATGTGTCATGTGTCCAGCTACTCATTAAGCCTCTCTATGTCCTCCTGACATTTATTACCATCCTCCTCAGGTCGTAATACTTTCAAGTTTTGTAACATTCTCAAGTTTTGAAATGATACCCTGTATATCCAAACGTTGTGGTCTGATCTGAACACCTTTCTCCAGTTCAAGAAGCAATAATTCATATCCACTGTCTGTGAGTGCTAACATTGTGACCATCAGCTTGAACTTTGCTGGTGAGCACATTACGTGAGTCACTTTACGAGATGCCATTTGAAAATCCATTTTCAATTACATTATCCTCATCAGCCTCGTCTGTGACCACATCAGAAATGCAAGGAAGCTAATTAAGTACAAATTACCTTGAATAAATCTGTGCTGGCTATTCTTAATTAATACAAAGTTGTCCAAGTGACTGTTAATTTTACCCCATATTATTACTTCTAAAGCCTGTCCCGCTGCCAAAGTTAAATTGTTAGACCTGTGGTTACTGAGTTCATTCTTGCACATTTTTTTTAACAGCTTTTCTGGTCAGCTGGCACCTTTGGCTCGTCTCATGCAACGTCACTGTTTTTTTATGGCACCCAAAAGTGCAGCTGTCAATGAGTTGTCCAGCAGTGTACTCCTCCAGTACATAAGGAGATTACAGGATTATCAACAATATCTCGACATTTTCCTCCATCACTTTCCTCAGTATCCCTGAGTGAACCTGATCCAGTTTTGATGCCTTAACTTATTTTAATACAATCCCTCTTATTAAGTTATGAGGTTTTAGACAACCCAATGTCTCAACTTAATGACACATCGTCAATTAATATGCCATTATTATATCTATATATCATATGTATAAAAATATATAGGGAAGGCAGTTGTTGAACTATTAATCCAGAAACTTGGCTAATGTTCTGGGGACCCAGGTTTGAATTCCACCACGGCAAGTGATGGAATTTGAATTCTATAACAATCTGGAAGGAAGGATCTGCTGATGACCGTGAAATCATTGCTGATTGGGTCACTAATCTTTTCAGGGAAGGAAATCTGCCAGGCTCACCTGGTCTGGCGTACATGTGACTTCAAACACATAGCAATGTGATTGACTCTTATCTGTCCTCTGAAATGGCCCAGCAAGCCATTCGGTTCTCGGGCAGCTTGGAATGGGCAATAAGTGCAGCCCAGCCAGCGATGTCCATGTCCCAGAAGTGAATTCTGAAAATGTTTCAATGGACTAAACTTTCATTCGCAACACATTAGCTTCCTTCAAATTACTGGTGTTACTATTCCTTTTGAGACCACTAACACTTTGAAGAAATTTTCAATACCTTATGATTAACTGACAGAACTATGCCATAAGAAAACATGTTTTCATAAGTAAATAAATTTTAGTACATGTAAAAAGAAAAATGTAAAATGAGCACCATTAATTTAACACAACTCTCTATACCTAGTTTTGTGCTGAATGAACTAAGCATCAGGAACAGCCTGTTTCCTATGGGTTCCATTTGCAACCACAGCTTCTGGTCCCACAGCTGGTTCCTGGCAACTGGCAAATGCTCTTCGCCAGTTTCAAGCTAAATGACCGAAGTTGACTGCTCCCTCTAGAAGCAAACTGCTTTCTTATGCAAAGCTCTGTAAGGAAAGCAATGTAGTTCTATGATCTGGAAAACTCAAATCCTTCAATGCATTTTATTCACCACAATCAAAAACAAAGTTCATCATCTTGGCACTCAGGTCTCTTACATGATCTCTCACTACTATCTCCTGACAAGACTCTTTCACTTTAAATCTGCAAATGTCTTAGTGGTAACACTTTTGTGCATGAGACTTCTTAAATGGTTATAGACTGAAAGCTATAGTCTCTGAAAAAGTTCTTCTATTTCTATGAGTGAGATTAACTTGTGTGCCAAGAACACTTGGAAATTACTTTATCTTTAATTGACCAGTCTGTTGTTCTTAAACTTCAGGAAAATCAACATTTTTGCATTGAATTGAAGAAATCTTCATTTGCAAAGTGTTTGTGATTGACTGGAAGCAATTATACATAGCTCACTGCAAATAATGGCATTGCTTAGTGACCTCATTGATACAATGCTGATGCTGGTATTCTATTAGTGCCTTTTTTTTATTTTCTGGCTCTTTGTCATTAGGATCTGATGAACAAATTATTCCACTTCATTTAGATTCATTTTATTTCCATTTTCACATTATGCTTTGTTAGGCATTGGCTGCCAAAACAAGAACTGCATCTACATGAGACATGGTTTATTCACAAATATGCCTAACAGAGTAAATTTTTAACAATATATAATCTTATTTTAAAATAAACTCATAGTCCAGAGGTATTTTGGTAATATTTAGTGCAGAAAGTTTCCAAGTTTTTTTTTCTGATTGGATCTAGGATTGAAAACCTTCACACACCTTTGTGCTTTAAAATACATATTGATGATATTATAACTATTTTGAGAAAATGTTATGATAGTTAATGCTATTACATGCTATCTACATGTGGCTTAAAAGTAATCTGTCATTTTTCAATACCCAGTTTACTGTCATGGGGACAGTGCCAGGAAATCTACCATAAACAAAAAGCTTTGTATTAGGACCAGGAAATAATCAGTACTTGTGTTAATTCTGTATCAGAATCAAGAATTAACTGCAAAGATCAGTGCAACTGAGATGGGAGAGTTTTTCCTCACCTAGTCCATTTTCATGTTTTTCATGATTCCCACTATTAAGGTAGGAATAGGATACTCAAATTGTGTTGAGTTGCTTGGAGTGATTTCAACCCAGTGGCTTCCAACACTGTCCACATATGCTGCAAACTAAGACACCATACTCAATAACCTTTATAGCAAAAGACAACTGCAAAGTTTGCATCGGGAATGTATTCAAAAAAGTAGGGGAGTTTACTGCAGCTGTACAAGGTCTTGTTGAAACCATATCTGGAGTATTGTGTACAACTCAGTGGCCTTATTTGGAGAAAGAATATAATTGCATGAGAAGCAAGGTTCACTTGACTCACTTCTTATTTGCTGAACTGTTGTATTATACATGATATTGTCCTGCAGTGTGAGGCCAATGTTGGAGCAACTGTAAGCATAACCAGTTGTATTTTCATTCAGGATATTAACACAAACAGAACAACGTTGCACTCAATCAAAGGAGGAGTTGCTCACCAATGTCTTTGTTTGTGAACATTTCATCAATATAATTTTGAAAAGACAAAGCTGACAGTTGAGTCAGATGATTAGCCACTTCAAAACATTTTTTTCTCAAGCTGCTATCTGATCCAAAGCATCTTTAAAAAACACAAGAAACTGATATATATTACAGAGACATCTCCAATAGTATTCAAAATAAAAGATGTAGAAGATGTTTACAAGACAGTGTAAATTCTTCCAGATCTAATGTGAAGGAGGAGCTTGACATTATATGAAAGTCATCAAATCAGGTGAAACATTGAATTCGATTGACAAGCATTTTTCTTAAAACGTAATCTACCCAAAAGATGCAACTCTCCAAATGTTACAAAAAGTAATGATGAAAGGCTTGTTTGAAAGCATCCTGTGGTTAAAAGAAAGTGTTTGAAATACAGAGATCAATTGACAGCACAGGAAAGCAATATTGCACAAAATAGATTCATTATCTGAAAGGAATTGAGAAGAGAGATGCTAAAGTACTTCCATGCAAGACACCAAGGAAATGAATCAAGACGAAAGAGCACAAAAGAAGTGCACCACTGATCAAACATGAGCAGTGAAATCACTGAACAAATTGGCCAACGTAGTGTGCACCAATCTAAACAAGCTAGAGAGCCACTGCTGACACATGACATCCCAAAATGAACATGGTTGAAGTTGAGATTAGACCCCTTCACACTTGGAAGAGTTGATTGTTGTGTTGCCGTAGAGTTCTTGTCTGCTTACTGGGAGTGAGATCGGCTGACCTTGATGATTATCAGTGAGATATTAGGATGTATGAAAGTACATATTCCAGATATTGTGATGAGTGACAATAACCCTCAATTCACAAAAAGAAGGATTCAGCTCTTCATAAATCAATGATCAAAATGGGTACCAGAGAAGGGGCACAACACAGATGAACAGCCAATGACAATGCACGCACTTACCAAGGCTGGATGTGTAATGCAGTGCAAAGACCGAAGAGAACAATGAACCTTTAATACACGAGGACAGTTCTGAACATGGTGGATACATTGAGTAATCGTGCATCAATGTAAATAGTAACACAAACAATTATTTTTGTTTGGTTTGTCTGTAACCGGGGTATTTGGGATGCAAGTACAATACCACACTCATTTTCCTCCTGGGTTGCTGCAGGCTTGTGACATCAGCCACCAGACTCTCACTGTATCAATCCGTCTTGGAGCCAGTTTAATAAGGATCCAGTACAAACTAAACTGTTGTGTTGTGAACTTGGCAAGTTATATTAATGTGTTAGACATCATTACAAAGGCTATGAGGAAGATCCAGATGGTACATCTTAATTCTTTAAAAAGTTGTTTTCGTGAAATCACTGTAGTAGGTGGTGCCTCAGCACTTGCCATTTCAAGCACTTACAAACAATGGTTGCATTAGGATATATCATATGGATTGCGAATTACTGCTGTCTGATCTCCGGGTCTGTTCTCAAACTTTCAGCTGTGCCTATGGCATCCTTGTGAGTCTTGGAAACCATTGATCTTTTCTTTTGTAGCATGAGGTTGCTAATTTCAACTGTGCTTTTTTCCCCTCTTTTCTAATGCCATCATGTTTTGCTCTGCATTTAGCATCTAATTTTACCTAATCTCCCTAAGTGATGTAGCTAGAGTCCAGCGAACTTTGTGTACGATGTTATTTATAGCTTAAACTATATACATTGTCTCAATGCTTGTTTAGAGCTTCAGTTCCCTTACAGTTCCCTCTATTTAATCATTTGGTTCTGACATCCTTTGTGTATTATTATATATTGCCATCATCGTATGTCCTTCTGATATTAATCAAATTATTCTGCATATGATATACCTTCGTAAATTACCTTCTATGGTGTATGTCTTGCTTCAGTGGATAGTCTTGATATTACATTCAGGCATTAAAAGCTTATTTTAAAAAAATACAGCTTTTTACTGACATGAAAATATTTCTTGTGTCTATTCCTGACCCAAAAGAGGTTAAATACTTTTCTTTAAATCAAATTTTTTTGCAGTTAATCAAAAGATGAGAAATAAGTATGAAGCACATACCATTTTACCCCATCTGCAAAAACAAAGGTGTGTTGTAATGCTAGCTGGTATTCCTTTTAAAACTACTAAAGATGTTAGCGTTTAGTGTAATATTTCAGTTTTACCTCATTATTTCTCATAATCCCATGTCCAAGTTGTTGAGTGTTCTGTAAAAGGTGGAAATTACATTTTAGAGAATAGCACTTTTCCAATCTGCATTGATCTAGTCCATTAAATTATAGTCTATTTGTGATTCCAAGATTCAGACTGAAGGGCATCAGTACTCCCTTACAAAACTATACTCATAAAATGGATAATTGGAATGAAAAGTAGTATTCCTTACTTGATGTTTTCTCTTGATGGACTTTATTTATAATGTTTTGCAACAGATAGCAAAAACGTAATGGGACAAAGAGTATTTCTTGTGAAAATTACATTATTCTGTTAGTTTTAGCTAAGCCTGAGTGTTTAAAGAAGTATATTGTAAAAACATTACTCACAGAAATGAAGCAATGTTTTACATGCTATTGGCTTCAATGGAAGTGCCATTCTTTGAGACTTCTGCTGTGCTGAAACCTCTTTGTCAGATTTTAAATCTCGTGTATTAATAGATGATGATTCTACCAGAATTGCTGCAGTGAGCGCAGGAGAAGCCCTGAGAAAGTACATCTCTATTACATTTTCCACACCAACTCAGAGTGTTTGTAAAAGCAGTTTGATTCCTAGAAATCATTGTAACATTTAGTTTGATACAATTGTTACAAATTTTGGTGGTTGGTTGATACCTGATGTCCAATACATGACAAAGTTTTCAGTTTAATCACTGTTACATTGCAGGATTTGTTTGAATGTGTGTCTGACTTGCAGTAGTTTGAAAATGAAAAAAAAAAGTTATCTAAACTTGTGACTTCTTAGTCACTACATGTTATTTTAATCATGTTTGAATTAGTCTGTACTCTGTGAAGAGGTACAAAAACAAGTTAAAGTAACTTCCATAGTTAATAAGAAAAGGAAATAAATTAAATTGAATTTGATATGTCATTGATATGAACTGTTGTGCACAGTATTATATCCCTATGGTTATTTCTTCATTATTTTACAGTTTACTAAATATGTTTAGGAGTTACAGCATACAACTAAGTCTAAAGTAAAAGCAAAAATAATAAAAAGAGTCCATAGGTCAAGCACATCTGCATAAAATGAAACAGAGTTAATGTTTAAGGTAGATGAAAATCACACTTGTTTTAATGTAACTTCCCATATATCAATGCTTCTTATACATCATTCCTTTAGCTTAATTGAGCATTATTATGGACGAGACCAAAGCCCCTCAAAATATATGAAGAAGATAGCCTAACTTTTTCTTATTTTAAAGATAAGTGCCAGAAATTGTATTCTAGATGCAATTTGACTGACCAGATTACCAGCCTTGAAGCAAAGCACACTTTATTCATACATTATAGTTAAAATACAACAAAAGAAAGACTTGAAGTAAATTAATTCAACAGGAAAATCCAGCAGAATAAAAGATTAATTAACTACTAAACAGTAACTGTTCCAATATAGCATCCCATAAACATATCCATGACAAAGGCAAATTCAACAAAATAGATTGTCTCATATTCAATTCTAGCAGCAGGCAGAGGACGGTCTTCCTCCCCAGCTTTTATCTGTAACAGATGGAGAAGAAATAGCTTCTACATCCAGCCTCAAGACCCCAACAGCATTTGCTACTGAAAAACTAAAACTAAAAATCCTGGTTCTGTGAGAGCCCATTCAGGCTACTTCAATTGTTCTGACATTAGAAAAAAAAACAAGGCTTCACAACTGTTAATTTTATGAGCTTTGAATGAGACTATTTGGCACCTCATTTGAATGTGTAATTATTAATCAATGTTTATGACAAGAGAAAAAGCTCGGTGAGAGTGTTATGTCAGGACTTCAGGACTGTGGAGCAAATGTGCAATAATACTAAGGAGCTGCACATTACTAAGCATAAATAGCACAGTGTGGGTTGAGTTAGACTTCAATTGAATGTACGCTAGAAAGAGCACATGGACATGAATACATATAGAAGATATGTCCTTACCTAATGTAAGTAAGATTCAAACCTGTCATGCCTATGATTGCTACATATAGCAGTGTTTATCATGAAAGTATAATAAATAATGTTACCTCAAAGGCTAAGCCTGAAGATATTTCTTGACTTTGCCTTGTCCTTTACCAGTCTGTCTGTAACTCAAGCTCATAGTGTGGCATCAAACCACATGATAAAAGATTGAGTATTTCCAGCCTTTTATGTTTTACTACAGATTTCCAGCAGATGAATTATCTTGCTTTTGCAGCATTGTGTTATTTTAATAAAAATTTGGCCCCAAGGTAAAACCAATAGCTAAAACAAACCGAGAGGATTCTTTGAACATGGATGCAACCTAGGTGGATATCTAGCCAAGTGAAAGTCAAAACTATCTAGAATTAAGAATGATATATGTATCCAAATGTTAATTGAAATGCAAAATGTGTTTAGAGCAATTCAAGGGATTTCTAACTGTGAAAATGGATCTGAGCACATTTGTGCCAATCTTTATGAAGAAGACAATTTTAACTTATTAAACCCTTAGTAAAAATTAAAATGTTAAAAAAACAAATTGCATGCATGGCTACACACTCAGGGTCATATTAAAAGCACAACTTCCAACTCCAGTTTGGGGCTGACATTATGACATTAAAGAGGAACAATGATGTATTCGTAAAACATCTTCAATGTAATGAAAATCCAAAAGTAATTCATAGGAGTAGTCATGAAACAAAATTTGACACCAAACTACAGAAGAAATATTAGGCCAAAAATGTAGATTTTAAGAAGAATCTTCAAAAAGGAAAATAAGGGAAATGAGGCAGAGAGACAGAGAGGAAATTCCAGAACATTGGGACTAAGAAACTGAAAACACAGCCCCAGTATTGAAGCAATTAAAGTTGGGAATATACAAGAGCCCGGAATTATCATTTAGGTTTGCAAGGCTGGAGAGAGTCACAGAGTCATGGAGATGTACAGCATGAAAACAGACCCTTCAGTCCAACCTGTCCATGCCGATCAGACATCCCAACCCAACCTAGTCCCCCCTGCCAGCACCCAGCCCATATGCCTCCAAACCCTTCCTATTCATATACGCATCCAAATGCCTCTTAAATGTTGCAATTGTACCAGTCTCCACCACATCCTCTGGCAGCTCATTCCATACACGTACCAGCCTCTGCGGGAAAAGGTTGCCCCTTAGGTCTCTTTTATATCTTTCCCCTCTCACTCTAAACCTATGCCCTCTAGTTCTGGACTCCCTGACCTCAGGGAAAAGACTTTGTCCATTTATCTTATCCATGCCCCTCATAATTTTGCCAACCTCTATAAGGTCACCCCTCAGCCTCCGACGCTCCAAGGAAAACAGCCCCAAGCTGTTCAACCTCTCCCCGTAGCTCAAATCCTCCAACCCTGACAACATCCTTGTAAATCCTTTCTGAACACTTTCAGGTTTCACAACATCTTTCCGATAGGAAGGACATCAGAATTGCACACAATATTCAAACAGTGGCCTGAACAATGTCCTGTACAGCCACAACACCTGTACTCAATACTCTGACCAATAAAGGAAAGCATACCAAACATGTTCTTCACTATCCTATCTACCTGTGATTCCACTTTCAAGGAGCTATGAACCTGCACTCCAAGGTCTCTTTGTTCAACAACACTTCCTAGGACGTTACCATTGAGTGTATAAGTCCTGCTAATATTTGCTTTCCCAAAATGCAGTACCTCACATTTATCCGAATTAAACTCCATTTGCCACTTCTCAGCCCATTGACCCATCTGTCCAGGTCCTGTTGTAATCTGAGGTAACCCTCTTCGCTGTCCACTACACCTCCAATTTTGGTGTCATCTGCAAACTTACTAACTGTACCTTTTATGCTCGCATCCAAATCATTTATGTAAATGACAAAATGTAGAGGACCCAGCACCGATCCTTGTTGCACTCCACTGGTCACAGGCTTCCAGTCTGAAAAACAACCCTCCACCACCATCCTCTGTCTTCTACCTTTGAGCCAGTTCTGTATCCAAATGGCTAGTTCTCCCTGTATTCCATGAGATCTAACCTTGCTAACCAGTCTCCCACGGGGAACCTTGTCAAATGCCTTACTGAAGTCCATATAGATCACATCTACTGCTCTGCCCTCATCGATCTTCTTTGTTACTTCTTCAAAAAACTCAATCAAGTTTGTGAGACATGATTTCCCATGCACAAAGCCATGTTGACTATCCCGAATCACTCCTTGCCTTTCCAAATACATGTACATCCTGTCCCTCAGGATTCCCTCCAACAACTTGCCCACCCCCGAGGTCACATACATAGAGAATGGTGAATTTTAAAAGCAGTATGGTATTTGACTGGGAATTGATCAAGGTTAGTGAGTTTAAAGGTGATAAAGGAGTAGAAACTTGCTTTGGGTGAAGATACACACAGCAGAGTTTTGTTTGCCTCAAGTTTATGGAGGATAATGAAAGATAATAATAAAATGGAGAAGATCAGCCAGAACAATTCGAAACTGAAGGTATGAATGACGGCTTTAGCCGCAGATTGTTGAGACAGGTTAAAGTCAAGCAATGTTTGAGAGGTGGAAATTGCTGTTCCATACAATTCCGACAGTGTAGAAAGAGGCCACACCAACCCTCTGAAGATCATCCCACCCAGACCCACCCCACTTCCCTATAACCCTGCATTTCCCATGGCCAACACATTTTACCTTATCATCCCTGAACATGACAGGCAATTTAGATTAGATTAAATTAGATTCCCTACAGTGTGGAAACAGGCCCTCCGAAGAGCAACCTGCCTGGACCCATTCTCCTATGTTCACCCCTGACTAATGCATCTAACACTACGGGCAATTTAGCATGGTTAATTCACCTAACCTGCAGACCTTTGGACTGTGGGAGGAAACCCATGCAGACATAGGGAGAATGTGCAAACTCCACACGGACAGTTGCCCAAGGTGAGAATAGAACCCAGGTCCCTGGAGCTGGGAGGCAGCAGTGCTAACCACTGTGCCAAATTTAGCATGGCCAATCTACATAACTTGCACATCTTTGGACTGTGGGAGGAAACCAGTGTATCTGACAGAAATCCATGCTGATACAGGGAGAATGTGTAAACCCACATAGCGGCGGATGAATGGAATCGAATCTGGATCCCCACCACTGTGAGGTAGTAGTGCCAACCACGAGCCACCATACCATTAGTGTTGTTAGTAATGGCCTGAATTTGAACTCAGAAGCTCACCTCAGGTTCAAGTGTAAGAACAATGTTGTGACAGGATTGATTCGATCTTAGATTGTCACCAGGAAGAATCAGTAACTAGGGAAAACAATTTGAAAATGATAACTTCATACTTCCTAACATTTTGTTAGAGGTAATTTTTGCTGATCCAGAGCTGGATGTGAGATAATAAGCAATCTGATAATTTACCGACAGCAGAGGAGTTGAGAGACTTGATTGTGATATAAGGCTGGGTTTAGACAGTGTACTTACGAAAACAAATATGCTGTCAGATGTTTTGCTTACATTTGATAATAAATAGGACAGGGTCAATGTTAGAACCTTATAGATCCTTGAGATAATAGTGGCATAATAAGTAGAGAAAATATTACAATAACTCTCTTGCTATAACTAGGTACAAATAGAACCAGGTGAGAACAGTACTGTCTAGCTTGATAATAGTGAGAGGCATTAGAGGAGAATGGTATGTTAAACTGTGCCTAAGCTCAAGTCAAGGTGGATGAGGAGCATTTTCATCCCCATGGAGACCCCAGACTTTCATAAAGAAATATAAATTTCACAATGGCCAATGGTATGGTCATACAAAGTTTTAGATTTTGAGAATTTTATTGTAACAAGCTAAAATTGACATTGTCTAAACATTATTTAATAGGCAACAAATGCACCAAACTATGAAAATATACCTCTCCATTAACAAACTGAATCAACCGAAAATATTACACAGCTAATTTGTATCTTACTCCATACTCTCAGTGGATGAGCAGCCTTGGAAATTAACTCCAAAACTCATCCTGATTTGTAAGCAGGAGCTCTTCTCCTTCCCAGACAAGGTCAAGTCCCTTCGCTTAACCTTTTGTATATAGTTGAACTGGCTTCAAGCTGCAAAATCCACTCTGGTAACTCTTTGACTTTTAAATCTCAGAAATATCCCAATTGGTCCTGCACTCATGCCTGCAACTTCTCTGCTTTGTAAATTCAGCAGCATCTTTCTCTCTCTTTCATCAGATCTCTGAGTCTGAGAGTTTGTGTTTAGAAATAGTGATTCTCTTCCTTTCGCGTTAAGTTGTAAAAACTGACATGTTTTTCTCCAAGGTTTGGACTGGAGAGCTTCCTTTTTGATAACCAAATGACATGGAGATATTTCTGAACAAAATTAACATGGTCTCTATCCAGAACATTCTCTTTTTCCTTAAAGTAAACATTTTAAAACTTACAAAGTCTCACCTATGTAAGAGGAGGAAATGTGTGCTTTTGTCACATAGAATGTGATGTGTGACATTCAATTCCAGTTGTCTCAGTAAAGAAAGCAATAATTTCAAAATATCGGCACAACCGTGAGCGAGGTGAATGGAGCAGGGTCATTTTCTGCCTAACTGAAGAGCATTACCCGTTTAAGGGAAGTTTGAAAAGACAGTCAGCATTTACGCCGCATTACCATAGTTATCCAGTACATTTTCATTGCTAGTGTAGCGTGAAGAACAAAATTTTATAAAACCTTGCTACTGCATTTTCAATTCTATCTTATTTGTTGCATCATTGCTTATCAGTGATATATTTTTGTGTATGTCACTTTGACAGCAAAGAATTCATTAGTCACAATTGGAGATTATGATAGAGTAGCATTTTTTGTTTGTGATTGTTTTCTTGCATTCCTACTAGGCTAATTTGTTCAAATTGTTTTAACTCCATCTAGGAAACCCTCTTATGCTTGGTGGCATTTTTAAATTATGCGAGGGACAGGTGAACGCTTCCATTCTATACTCCTGGCAATTATGTTTATTTGTGTTGTTTCATTCTAGTAAGTCCCATATGTTCGGGGTCTTCTCTATATATTGATATTTTTCTCATTTCAAAAAATTTGCACACTCCTTCCCTGAATTAATGAAGTTTTCCCTGAATGACTCATACCGACTGAAAATGTTAATGATCATTAATGCTCCAATTTGATTGAGAGCTTTTGGTTTCATAATTTACATCATACCTTTAGCAACTGAGTATATCTAATCTTTGATGAGGACAGTAATTTCTCTTGCTTCCTCCCAGAGGAAAAGATAGCCCTTGGCATCCAGCTTCTGATGTCAGAGTCATGTTTTCCAGGCTGAAGTATTCTTGCTTCCCTATGGGGCAACCTTAAGAAACATAACCCTTGATCCACTGGACCATCCTCATAATTTTGATAGTTTTTCATATGCCTTTCAATATGGTTTCATACTTTGGATTTTTCTATCTGTACTGCACTTTAATAGCTCTTTTAATGTAGTAAAATGTCACAAACAGCCTCACAGGAGCACAATCCTATAGACCTGAGATTTGATACTCAGCGAAGTCAGGAATTATTTCAATTCCCAAGCTTTGAAACGTGCCATCTGGATGGCTAATGCCAGGAGATTGTAAATATCAGCAATGTTGCTTTGTGGTGTATAGTTATTTCAGATTTATCATATTTATATGATGCCTGGAGTTTTACATTGTATAAGTACATTTCACTATGTGGTATGAATTATATCTGTGTTGTTTCCAGAGATTTTATGCCTTCAATTGCTAACCTAACTGGTCCTCTTGTGACTATTTTTGAGAAGGTCAAATACAATTTTAATCCACTTTGTCACAAATCTCATTTGTAACAGGGGACAGAAAAGCAGAAATATAGTACTCAAAGGAAAAGGTATGACAGAACTGGGAAGAAATGTCTCCAGAGATGCAACAGAAATGCTTAACTACGTTTTTTTTCTCAAAGCTTCAAAGTTAACATGATCTGAAACCTGCAAAAGAGTATTTGTGACTAAATTCAAATCTCATACATTATGGAAGATTTCACCTTTTGAAATCAGTGATTAACAGATTTTAAAAATTGATTAAATTCAATTGGGGGTCACAATTTGTTTTGATACAAAAGTGATGTTTAAAGAAAACTGAGTTAATAACTGTTAAAATAACATACAAAGGAAATTGATATAAGCATGCTAATTGGCACATAAATGCATTTCAAAATGATAAAGGGTTAAGCCGCTAATTATTTTATTGCAAGACTGAAATGGATGCAGATTTAGAAGCAAAAGACAATGGGCTAATAATTCCAACAAATTAAAAAAAGCAGAAGGAACAAGAGTCACACAATTAAAATATCAAGTCTATCCTAGGAACAGTTTAGTATTACTACATTTGGACACATTATGGGCAGGGTTTCCCAGGTTGGTTGTGAAATACTTTGTGAGTGATCTCCATTAGCATTTTTATCACAAAACAAAATTCCAGTGAATTACTTCAGAATTATGAAACTATGGCCAAAAATTTTCTCACTAGGTATGTGTTGAGACTAAAATATTGGGGAGGAAACACAATGTGTTAATAATTAGAGCATGTATGTGAGTTAACCAGACGCTTGACAGAGAAGGGTGCTCAAGGTCATGTTAATGAAATGTGAATTTTAACAAGGGTTTTTAGATGGGTCACATGTTTGAGAAATTAAGTGAAAATGTAATGTTCGTGGTAGCAGGAAATGTTAAAAAATTTAAACAGAATGTGGGATTCAGTGTAATTACTTGAAGATGAATGGACTAGCCAGGGCATGAATATTCCATTCAGGTTAATTTAAAATAATGTATACTTATAGACTGAAGAGCTAAAATTGAATGATTAAAATTCCTATTTTCTATAAAGAAATCAGGAAAGAAAAGCAAAAGCGTGTTGCCTAAGCAAAGTGCTAACAGGGTTCATTTCAAGTTATGCTGTTGGCTGTAACATATGCTTTTGTTTCACCTGCTGAACCATCCATAACAGAAAATGTGAACATCGGTTTTGCTTTAATCGTTCTTACAAATTTTGAAGAAACAAATATTCTCATTTGGAATGAATAGGTAGCACTCATAGATATTAACGGTGTAGTTGGTCTCATACCTAGAATTTGTCATTCATATGTTTCTCATTTGTATGCGGGAACATTTGTATGTGGGTTCCTCATTGTATGTCAGGGAAGCTGCTCTACACATCCTAATTATGATTCTGTTCTGATGAGCACTGGTATCCTGTACACAAGCACTGAACAAATCTGCACTATTTTGCCTGCACTCAGAGCAAACATTTTGAGACAGTGGCAATCTTGTACAGGTGATACATCTTTACAGGCACAATCACCACAATGGGGAGAGAAAGATACGCAATATTTATTTTGACTGTTCTGAGAAAGACTAGGGCTATAGAAACATTAATTGGAGCATGGAACAGAATTCCATAACTAATTTCCCATTCAAAAAACCTGCCTTGGTGTCAATGCTTCTTTCACTGCAAAGCCTTTAGTCCCCAGCCTCGGTCTCAAATTTTCTGTGTGAATCTGTCAGGGCCAGCTATGATTAGATTACTTACAGTGTGGAAACAAGCCCTTTGGTCCAACAAGTCCACACCAACTCTCCGAAGGGTCTGAAGAGCAACCCATACCCATTCCCCTACAGTTACCCCTTCACCTAAAACTACAAGCAATTTAGCATGGCCAATTCACCTAACGTGCACATTTTTGGACTGTGGGAGGAAACTGGAACGCCTGGAGGAAACCCACGCAGACACGGGGAGAATGTGCAAACTCCACACGGACAGTTGCCTGAGGCGCTGTGAGACAGTAGTGCTAATCAGTGTGCCTCTGTGACACCCATAATGTTTCACTGTTCATCAAGAGTTGGTGAAATACACCATCTTGGCTGTTTTTGTTTCAATATTCATTAATTAGACAAATACTTATTACATTTCTCTAGTTACTCAGAGGGGAGTGAAGTGTCAAGGAGTCCCATGTAGCCAGACCAGGGAAGGAGAGCAGTTTCCTTCCTAAAAGCACATTATTGAACCAGGTGCTTTTTTACCATAACAATAATTGACAGCAGTTTTCAAGGTCATCATTAGACTCTTCCAGATTTGTTAATGAATTCAAATTCCACTATGTGCTATTAAAATGATTTGTCCGTGCTTTCCCTGGGTCTCAGAATTACAAGTCTAGCAGTAATACCATTTGGCCATTAACTTTTCTTGCCTGTATAGAGCTGAGAAAAGTGGTGCTGGAACAGGAATGTCGCTGCATTGCCTTTATCCATAAGCCATCTGTGTGGCTTCAGCCAGGAGCAGGACAACATACTGCCTTGGGGGATTTAACAGAGGACCTCTTGATGTTGTTAGTTGCTACATCCTTTTAGTGGGGGTGACAGAAGCCTGAGACATGCCGTGAATTCTCAATATTGCCCGCCGTATGGGGCTACTGCGTTTGCAGGAGGAAATGGGTCAATGAAATTTTCTCCAGTGAGGGAGACTTAAATTTCCCCGCAGATAATTGAGCTTTCGGTATGGTGATGCAGACTTCTGCCCTTTTTTTTCACTCATCTATCCAGCTTTCCACTGCTGGCCCTTAATTTCTTCATATCAGAGGGAATGCACTTTGTAGTCCCACTCAGCTACAGATTCTAGCTAGAATGTTGCATCCATTGAGTGACTATGAGTTGCCTCCTTGAGTCTGAATAAATAGATAAGCAATTCAGCATACATGGAGTGGGCAATGTTTTGTTCAGGTATAGGTGAGCTTTATACCTTACAATGACTTCAGTTTACGTTTTTCTGGATCGGTTTTGGAATATTCATTGTGAGAGTCACACCAATACCTTTGAGGATGTAAGTCATACGCTTGCAATAACACAAAATAGATGTCAACTGTATCACTTGCCACCTTATAAGGTGTGAGCTTGTAAGGCAGTCTACATTTCAGGCCAAGAGACATGAGATAATAAGCTCAGATGATAGTGGGTGAGTTTAAAGTTCACTGTCTGATGAAGCAAAAAAAGTAAATTTGAACAAGGATTGTGATATCCACCCCACTTCAATCTGACAACACTCCACCACTTTTCTCTCTGGTCCCATTGGTTCCTCCTTGTCCTTTCCCAAACTTATCGCTTCCGAATGTCCCTCATCTGGTTCTCCCTGACACCTATTGACCCCTCCTCTCCTGTCTGTCTGTGGCTCTTCCTGACACTCCCTGTCTGTCTCTTTGCCCCAGCTAGCTCTCGAGGGCTGAATTAATGGTTTGGACTGCTATTGACTGACCCTATCTCCATTTGCCCATGACTCACTTTGTACCTACTTGGATATTCTCAACATTTCTGGCTTGATTTGTCTTTTTGCGTTTGCCCCCTCAGACAAAGCTGTCAGCAGCCAACATGGATGTGTTGCTTTATGGCTCCATGCTACATCAATGTCACACCTGCATCACGTGGAAGCAGCTGATGTAGCAAGTATATAATTCAGGCATTTTAGCCAAATGATCTAATCACTAAGGATCAGGGAAGTAATCCTCAAGGTTAAATCAATGGAGGTACCATTCAATCAGCACAGCCAAGGACATCATCTACTATCAATCCAGGGGCTAGGATTTGGCATTCAGGTCATGGGGAACATATCACTGCAATCCCTAGAGTGGGATACAGTCAGTCCTGCAGCTGAGTGCAAACACTGGGGAGTAACCTACAAACAGACCCTACAACGAGGGATATAATTCCCTCCCCACCGCTATCTGCACTCCAGAGAGACCTCTGCGATTCCAATGTTAGGTCCATGCCGCCCACCAACCTATCCTCCACTCCCGACATGAATCCATACCTCCCCCCCTCACCTCTGTCCAAGGCCTCATAGGATCCTTTCGCATCTGACGAGATTTGCCTGCACTTCCACACCCGTCATCTACTGTGTCCGTTGCTCCTGAAGTGGGAAGACAGGATGCTAACTTGTAGAATATTTCAGAGAACTTCTCTGGGACACCCCGCACTAAACTACCCCACTGCCCTGTGGCCGAACACTTTAACTCCCCTCCCACTCCGCTAAAGACATGCAAGTCTTGGGCTTCCTCCACCTCCAAACTCTAGCCACTTGGTGCCAGGAGGAAGAAAGCCTCATCTTCCACCTTGGGACCTTCCAATCACACAGAATCAATGTGGATTTCACCAAATAGCCCATTTCTCCCCTCCCCACTTTATCCCAGACCCAACTTTCCAACTTGGCACTGCCCTCTTAAACTGTTCTACTGGTCCATCTTCCTTCCCACCTATCTGGTCCATCCTCCTCTCCGACCTATCACCTTCATCTACCTATCGCACTCCCAGCTATCTTCCCCACAGCCCCACACCCCCCTCCATTTATCTCTCAGCCACCTTGGGCCATCCTCTCATTCCTGAAGAAGAGCTTATGTTTGAAACGTTGATTGTCCTCGGATGCTGCCTGATCGACTGTGATTTTCCACCACCACACTCTTCAACGAGTAGGATACAGTCAGTCCTGCAAGTCAGTGCAACCATTGGGGAGTAACAATAAGTCAGTCAGGGTTTGGTACAGAATTCGCTCAGTCAGTTGGTCACTCATCAATCTGGGCCGTCCAACTATGTCTATCAGGGGAACAGGCTATTGTCAGTCTTGGCTCAATGCAGTTTAAGAGGGTTTTTTCAAGGCCATCTCAGTGATGAAGAAGTTTCAGAAATCATATATCTGCATGGGAGGCAGCAATCTGGAATGCAGAGGAGTTAATAATTCTGAAGGAGGAATCTGTGTAGCTGCAGCAGGTAACGAAGGAACGTGATGGGTCCTGAAATGGCTGTGAGGGTAATAGCTGACTTTTGAGGAGGAACCTGAGGCCATTTATAGATTTTTGAAGCATCAACCACAACAAGTGAACCACCCTGAATGACATTCCAAGACTTTGCATTCCAGGCCCAAAACATTTGCTTGATGAAACCTGCCCTCTCATTCTTGATCCTTTAATGTACATGGATGAATTGCATACATTAATTACACCAAACTCTACATTGTAATCTATTGTAACCGTTACCATAATGTAATCCAAGGTTACCTGCATAAACTGTTATTAACCGGTCATCAAAAATTTGTTAACTCACTTTTAATATAGCACAAACCCCCAAAGAAATAGATATATAGTACAATTCTTATGATACAGCTACAGTAAGCCGTGGGACTCCAGACAATGTGGTATTACATTTGATGCCAATTAATGACAATGATGTCAGTTGATAACTCTTCATTTAGAGCTCTTTAGTATAATTGATATCAAATGACAGCTGAAAGATTGCATTTTCGTGCTAATCAAAGAGATTAATGAGACTGATGCTTGAAAGATTGTCTTTTTGAGTGAATGAAAACAGATGAGAGCAAATGTGGTTGAAAGATGCCAAACATTTCTGGTAGGGGTATTTCAGTAAAACAGAGATGGCATCATTGATGTGAATGCCAGTTCTCATGAAAGACATTGACCTGCAAAGTGAACTGCATTTCTCCCTCCTCATATGCTCACTGACTACTAAGTATTGTAAGTATTTTCTATTTCAATTTTATGTCACCCATTGTTGTATGATAGCAATTTTTTGCATGAATGTTAATTTGAATGCCGTTTTGTAAAAGTCAAAAAATGCGTGATATTCACAGTCAATTATGACACATTCTGTTTATTCTATAATTTTTTTTGTGCTTCCGAGTAGAACCTTTGGTTTGGATTTCACTGCATAAGGCTGTTGACTATATGCATTACCATTTTTCATTTTCACACATCTGAACTGCTTAATTGCTAATTATAGTCTTGGAGTAAGTCAAATGCTGCTTCCTTAGATTTTTTTTTACAACTCCACTTCAAGAATTTTTTTTCTGCATGACTTTTAACTGTTCACTTGTGCTAAAGCTGCTTTGTTCCAAATTTAATGTCAAGATGAATTAATTAATATATCTTAGAACCAATGGCTGACATTACTTGCTCAAGCCAACACATTACTTTTATGTACTTAAGCCATTTCAGGTGAAGCCTGTCAGGCTTGGGCTCTCATAAGTAGGATTAAATAAAGACTCAGCCCATCAATTCATGAATTTGAATGAGTAGAGCTACTTAATGGTTATAAACGATTAACTGGTTCACCCTTGATAAGCAGAGACTTGAACAAGTTCCATGTTTGGAATATTGCAGAATTAAAAAGAAGGAACAAAGGAAACTTTTCAGGGACAAGTTATTCTTGCTGGGGCACTATTGTTCGCATGGATTCCTTGGGATGGGACAAAGTGACATTGGTACTGCCTAGTAGTTTGCCACTCACAGACATATCAGGAAGGTCGCAATGACACAGGCAATTTCATCCTCTTAATCTATGACGTTAGAACTGCAAGATGAAAGGGTGAATAGATTTACCAGGATAAGAAGCTTTCCAGTGGTGTAGGGTACCATCCACTACGTGCATATTGCTTTGTAGATCCACTCATCAATAGGAAGAAATACAGGAACTGCAATGACTACCATTATCTGAACATGTAGTTTGTGTGCAATCACACCGACAAGTTGATCTTGGCAAATGACTATTGTCCTGACCACATCCAAGATAAACTAATCGTATGGAAGTCAGCACTGCCTGCCATCTTCAGTCCTCCAAGATGAACAAATGATGGCTCCTTGGTGATTAGAAATACCCCTGCCCTACATGGCTGGAGATTCCCATTCATCATCCTACTGTGTGCAGTCAGAGGATTTCCATTGAGAGTCATGGGGTGATGAGCCACATCATGGACCAAACTATTGGCTTCCTCATTTTAGCTGCAGAGATTGTTTGGGGAAATGTTTTACAAGAAAGCCATAAATTCTGAGGAAGGGACAGAGAGGAGACCACTAAGGATGGAGAATCATGTCAGTGAGAACATTTCAATTTAAGGATCTTTCCCACCTCAATATGGGCTCACAGCTCCTAACTTTATACTCATGTTAGACTCCCCATCCCAAATTCGTTTTTGGTAATATTAATCAAAAGAAATGAAACAATAAACTCTTGCACTCAATAGCTTTATCCATCACAATATTGTTAATATTTTTAAAAACCCAGAATTAATCATTTTCTCCATCCCCTTAATGGCTATTTAATGGTGCCCTTGAGTGGGTTAAAATCTTCGAGCACACTCACTTCCCTCCAAGGCCCCAAGGGATCCTTCCATATCCGCCACAAGTTCACCTGTACCTCCACACACATCATCTATTGCATCCGCTGCACCCGATGTGGCCTCCTCTATATTGGTGAGACAGGCCGCTTACTTGCGGAACGCTTCAGAGAACACCTCCGGGCCGCCCGAACCAACCAACCCAATCACCCTGTGGCTCAACACTTTAACTCCCCCTCCCACTCCACCGAGGACATGCAGGTCCTTGGACTCCTCCACCGGCAGAACACAACTACACGACGGCTGGAGGAGGAGCGCCTCATCTTCCGCCTGGGAACCCTCCAACCACAAGGTATGAATTCAGATTTCTCCAGCTTCCTCATTTCCCCTCCCCCCACCTTGTCTCAGTCGGTTCCCTCAACTCAGCACCGCCCTCCTAACCTGCAATCCTCTTCCTGACCTCTCCGCCCCCACCCCACTCCGGCCTATCACCCTCACCTTGACCTCCTTCCACCTATCCCACCTCCATCGCCCCTCCCCCTAGTCCCTCCTCCCTACCTTTTATCTTAGCCTGCTTGGCTCTCTCTCTCTTATTCCTGATGAAGGGCTTATGCTCGAAACGTCGAATTCTCTATTCCTGAGATGCTGCCTGGCCTGCTGTGCTTTGACCAGCAACACATTTGCAGCCTTGAGTGGGTTACATAGTGCTACCCTTGTGGCTACAGTGTAGTTGGGGGAAGCTGCTCATAGCCTTGAAAAACACTTTTGATCAGCTCTGGATTTTTCATCAGATCTGGCTTTATATATCACGGCCTCAACATTGATGGAAACAGGTCTGGGCTGACTTCCTGCAAGGCAATAAAAAGAACAGTGGAAGAGTGGCATAGGAAACAGTGATGCTATCATCATGGCAGAACAAAGCAGCTTTGTGCTCCCCAGTGCCACTGTCATGGTTAGAGGCTGACCAGGAATCAGCAGAAAGCAGTGGGGGAAATATAAGAGGAATGTTGGTGAGGAGAAGAGGGTGAGGAGAAAATGCCATCACCTGCGCATCCAATTTCTTGGTACCTTCCAAGATGAAAATGAAGTTTGAGTTGAGCAATTGCATAATGCAACAACAAACCATTATCATTGGCACCATCAAATGCGACTGGTTCAGTGCAATCTGTCCCAATAATTGGTTGAACCAGCTTCTCAAGTGTGCCGAGAAGAAATAGTCAAGATGGTCCTCTTTCGGTCCTTTGATTTTTGCTGCTAAACGTGGATATCTTCTCTGGCAAGAGGGAGAACAGGTTTATAGTAATGAAGTGTGAGTGAAGTGTTTGCCATAGCTGTAGGTCTGCAGAGGTGTGCACACCAACTGGCATGATTGACAAGCACGTTGATGAGCTGTGTCTTCAGGATCTGAGGAGTGAATCCTGAGTCCAGGGCACGCTGGTGGGTGAATGATGAAGATTTGATGCATTGAGCACTGAGAGTGATACCCTGAGTTGGGTGAGACCTTGAGTTGTGACATACAGATGCATCTGCTAAGGTTGACCACCACCTTATGGCAGCATTCTGGCATTAACCTCCCCCCCACCGCCCCGCCCCCAGGGTTTATAGTAATAGACACTGCTTGATTAGGGACAGCCAGCACGGATTTGTGAGGGGTAGGTCTTGCCTTACAAATCTTATTGAATTCTTTGAGGAGGTGACCAACCATATGGATGAGAGTAGAGCAGTGGATGTGGTGTACATGGATTTTAGTAAGGCATTTGATAAGGCTCCCCATGGTAGGCTTATGCGGAAAGTCAGGAGGCATGGGATAGTGGGAAATTTGGCCAGTTAGATAGAGAACTGGCTAACCGGTTGAAGTCAGAGAATGGTGGTAGATGGTAAATATTCAGCCTGGAGCCCAGTTACAAGTGGAGTTCCGCAGGGATCAGTTCTGGATCCTCTGCTGTTTGTAATTTTTATTAATGACTTGGAAGAGGGAGTCGAAGGGTGGGTCAGTAAATTTGCAGATGATATGAAGATTGGTGGAGTTGTGGATAGTGAGGAGGGCTGTTGTCGGCTTAGATATGATGCAGAGCTGGGCTGAGGAGTAGCAAATGGAGTTCAACCCTGTCAACCTGAGGTTGTCCATTTTGGAAGGACAAATAAGAATGCGGAATACAGGGTTAACGGTAGGGTTCTTAGTAAAGTGGAGGAGCAGAGGGATCTTGGGGTCTATGTTCACAGTTCTTTGAAAGTTGCCACTCAGGTGGATAGAGCTTGTAAGAAGTCTTATGGTGCATTAACGTTCATTAGCAGAGGGATTGAATTCAAGAGTCGTGAGGTGATGTTGCAGCTGTACAGGACCTTGGTATGGCCACATTTGGAGTACTGTGTGCAGTTCTAGTTGCCTCACTTTAGGAAAGATGTGGAAGCTTTGGAGAGGGTGCAGAGGAGATTTACCAGGATGTTGCCTGGAATGGAGAATAGGTCATACGTGGAAAGGTTGAGAGTGCTAGGCCTTTTCTCATTGGAACTGCAAAGGATGAGGGGTGACTTGATAGAGGTTTATAAGAAGATCAGGGGAATGGATAGAGTAGACAGTCAGAGACTTTTTCCCCGGGTACAACAGAGTGTTACAAGGGGACATAAATTTAAGGTGAAGGGTGGAAGGTATAGGGGGGATGTCAGTGGTAGATTCTTTGCCCAGAGAGTGGTGGGGGCATGGAATGCGCTGCCTGTGGGAGTGGCAGAGTCAGAATCATTGGTGACCTTTAAGCAGCAATTGGATAGGTACATGGATAGGTGCTTAAGCTAGGACAAATGTTCGGCACAACATCGTGGGCCGAAGGGCCTGTTCTGTGCTGTATTGTTCTATGTTCTATGTTTTAAGTCAGGACTATGATGAAATACTCAATACTTGCCTGGATGAGTGCATCTTCAACAATACTTAAAAGGCTTGATACATCCATGACTAAGCCGCCTGGTTTATCTTCAAACATTTACTCACATTACCACAATAGCTTGGTAGCAGCAGCATGTACCATTTACAAGATACACTGCAGGATCTTAACAATGCTTCTTGAATAGTATCTTCCAAAGCCACACTCTCTACTATCTAGAAGGACAAGGCAGCAGATACATGGGAACAGTACCACATGTGAGTTTCCCTCCATGTCACTCACCAGCTTGACTTGGAGATATACTGCCATTTCTTCAGTGTTGTTGGGTCAGAATTTTTCCCTGCAGCAGTTCAAGAAGGCAGCTCACCACACCACTTCAAGAGTGAGTAGCGATGGGCAATAAACATTGGCCCAACCAGCAAAGTTCACATACCCTGAATGAATTTTGTTTAAAATTTGTGAAATATGCCCCTCAAGTGCACAAAAGTATACATAATTCAGTTTCCCATCCATGGAATTTCATCAAACATCTGGTGGAATTAGAGAATATCCATAAATGGACCAATCTTTGAGAGACAAATGCTGACTCCTTCACTTGACATACATTTTCACTGATTGAGTCTCCCAACATGAAATGGATCTGGGTGATGCTGAATTAGCTAAGAGATGTACTGGCAGACTAATTGTAGATTAAGCCCTAGCCAAGTTTGGATATTCTGCAGTCTGATTATTAGTCTGATGAAGGGCTTATGCTCGAAACGTCGAATTCCCTATTCCTGAGATGCTGCCTGACCTGCTGTGCTTTAACCAGCAACACATTTTCAGCTGTGATCTCCAGCATCTGCAGACCTCATTTTTTACTCGAAAATTATTAGTCTACCAACCCTAAAGTCAACATGATGAAGCCGTATTATGCTTAGTTCTGGTCACCAAATCTTAAGAGAAAATCTGTAGACTTGGAAAGAACAAAGAGAAGATATTGGACTAGAAAGAAAAAGCAGCAAAATGAGAATCTTTGGCCTTGAAAGAATTCAAAGAAATAGCAATATTGAAGAGGTGCAAATGAGAGGAAAATTATTTACAAAGGTACTTTTTCAAGTTTAACCACAAGTGCGGGACAGATGGTTAGAGATGAAAACTGGGAAATACATGGTGCAATAAATAGCAGAAAACATTTATTCATGTACAGATTAATTAATATTCGGAATCATCTTATGGCTTCCAAGTATAGGCAAAATCTTGAGAATCATTCAAGCCTCAATGAAATGCTATGATTAGTCCCTGGGTTTCTGTGAAAAGGTAAATGAGATGGGTTAAATAGATTTCTTCATTGTTTTATTGTTATATTATGTGTAAAGAGTTAGTAACTAATTGTCATGGAGAATTGCTGTGCCCAAATTAGCTGACACTTTTCCTAAATTACGACAGTGATGTATTTCAAAGTACTTCATTGGATGCGAGGAGCTTTGAGGCATTCAGTAATCCATGAAAAATGCCATACATAGGTACAGGTTTATCTGTTTTTCTGTCAATGTCAACATTCCCTGACTTTATCAGATACTTGTTTTTTCCAATGCAGAGTTAATGGTTTCCAGTGCAAAAACCTGTTTAGTATTGAAGACAAAGACTTCAAGGCCATTATTCATTCAGCTCTATGCAAAATGCACTGAGTGATGATTGATGAGGTACAACCTTCATTAATGGCCATTGTAAATACAATACTAAAATGCATCCAATTTGAAAATATATTCAAGGATGCAGCTTTAATTTTAATTTATAATTAAACACACAATGTGGAGAGTCACGTACGAACAAAGTCAGAGGTGCAGACAGCCAAAAACTATCTAGTCCCTATTTGCTTTTCTTTTTCCGTGTCAAACTGTGCTGTGTATCATTTCCCTATGCTGTTAATGCCATTTTACAACTGATGACTGTAGGAAATGCAATAAAGCAGGGCAGTTAAGCTTGCCTTATAATCATCTGAAGAATCATTTGAACATTTGAAGAACTGTTGGTGCAAACCTGTGACTTATGACTCATCAACTTTGTAACAAGGTGTCCTTTCATCTTGAAAAGCATTTCTAAATTACATTCCGTTTTCCAGTGCACATGCTATTTTAATAACTTATTTGTGTTACGTTATACCTATTGATATGTTTCTTGCAACTATATTGTCAAAAAGATCAATAGAATTAATATAAGAGCACATGAATATGCCATGAAATATTTTAAAATATGATTATGCCCTGATTATGTAGTGCTAATTTTTACGTAGATATGAATTACTAGACAATTAGATCTTCAGTTAAGAAGCAATGGTAAAAAGCTAAACACTTGCTACAATGTTATCTGAGCACTAAAATTACATAATAGAGAGGTATTAACTTCTATGTATAGATGATTCTTGGTCTGTGATGCTTTTGTGCTTTTTTTTCATTTTTTTTTCCCTTAACCTGCTCCAAATCCCTAGTCACAGATGCAGTATTGATTTCTTCAACATTGTCTTAAGCTGAGGTTTAATTGAAGGTCAGTATTTGCATCCCTGTCAGATAAACTACCTGAAATATATTATCTTTGCTTAACAGACATCACTTCTATAAGCTCATAATCTCATGCTTTGAACCTCACTGTGAGGGATTATGGATATATACTTTAGTAAGCAACACTTGAGAGGCTTGACCTATAGATATAAAGTCATAAAGATCATACAGTACTTCGTCAGGTTGACAGAGAATGACATGTTTGTAAAAAACAGTGTCATAATGCTGGTGCTTATTATGATGACTGGCTTGAAATTAATTTTCTTTTGAGTAATAAAGCATAATCCTTTTATTAATATTTAATGTGTTTTACACAAGCTCATTTTATTTTTCTTTACTGTGCACTAAATGACAGCTGCTGCCAAGTATTTTGGTAATAAGGAACTTTTACTTTGATGGATGTTCTGTCCCTGGTTTATAACAAGAACAAGGAGTGATCAGCTTTGAGAGAGTTGTGGCTGAAGACGAGATCAAAAACTTGCAAGAGCAATTTTGGAGACTTGACTAGTTACCAGCCATAAGCAACATAATTTTGCTGAACTAAGCTGTAATTTCTCTCTGACTTCAGTTTCTTTTCTGCTTTCTTTCTGAAAGTCCATATGCAATTTCAACTTTCTTCCCATGGAGAGTTCCTCACCACAGTCTTACCAGAGAACTATAAAGAGTCAGTTATCTTGTGTGGATTTGTTGTATATTCATGTGCAAGTCAATGAACTCTGAAAAGTGAGGACTGCAGATGCTGGAGATCAGAGTCGAGAGTCTGTGCTGGAAAAGCACTGTAGGTCAGGCAGCATCCGAGGAGCAGGAGAATCAACATTATAGGCATTAGTCCTTCAGCAAAGAGAAACAAAACACTGCCTGTATCAGAGACAAATGTAAGTCACAGTGGAATATATAAAATAGTTTAGATAAAAGGAGTTTTGCAGCAATCTACCCGAGTTAGATGACAGCCCCTCTTGGGTAGAGGAAACCATATTAATATAATTATTTCATCCATCATGCTCAGATATGTTAAGATATATCTCTGTGACAGGTAGGCCTTGAACCCAAGTCTTCTGATGCACAGGTTAGAACATCACATAAGTATCATCAAAAGTGTTCTGAGACCCCTCTGAGCCAGAAATGAACCAACTGATACCAAATAAATATTACCTTTAACCTTTACACTTTACATTCTGTTTTGTAGCCAGTTTACTATCTATTCTTCAATTTATCCTTGATCTTCCTTTAATTTTTTTTTCTTTCCTTACTTGAAACTCACTCACACCTAAACAAGTAAAATTGAATATTTTCTTCCCCAACCTGGCTTCCACCTTCAATTTTGAGAATGGGAAAATACTTTGAAAATGCTGACATCAATTGAGAAGATGGATGAGATTATATCAATCTTTAGGCTGCTTCTTTTCAATCCAAAAAGGAAATAGTAGAATACTTTTTAGAACATCAGGATGTCCCAAAGAGTTTTCAGCTGATGAAGGACTTTTAAAGTCTAATGACTGCTGTAATGCAGCAAAGACAGTAACCACTTTGCACAAAGCAATTGGTGGGAGTGATTCCGCAAATGAACTCCACAACTCCTGTGTTCAGTGGATTTCTTTCTGATAAGCTCTTTCCTAGCATTTAGAAGATTGGTTACTGCCATTTATTTCAAACAATATGCAGTGTGCTGAAGTTATTAGCGTGAGTGAGGAAAAATAGAAATTAATTGAAAACCCTTTCTAACCTTCAGATCCTAATTTCAATGCTATTCATACTGCTTGGAGTGAAGATGCCTAAGGCAAATTTGGACATGGTAAAAGACCAAACAGAATGATCAAATTTATATTGATCTTCATAGAGAAAAAGTTGTACTCTGATATTAAAAACTATAGCAGGCATAATATAACTTACTAAGATTTGAAATCCAGTTGAACTTCAAAATAGTGACTTTCTTTTTGAATTAAACCAGATTTTTTGCTGGAAATGTTTGTCTTTTTAAAATGCCTACATTGCATATATCCTTAGTCATGGACCAGGCCAGATCCCCTCAAAGCATTTCAAGAAAGTAGCCCAGACCCTAATTTTGCTCATTGTTTTAAGCAGGTGGAACACAGATATTCCAGGAGAGATGTAGTTGGTCAAACCACTTAGTTTTAAACAAAATTTATTTACAAGATTACTGAATGAAGCACAAATGAAAGAGAACAGAATACTGAATAACTTAAATCTATCCGAAAGCCCAACAGATTATACCAACTCGATGAAGTTGTTCTAAATAATTGCAGCAATCCCCATAAACACCCGTTGGCACAAAAAGGTAAAAGCAAGCACAGGGTCTTACAGGAGAGAAGTCAGAGTCAGAGGAGGATCATCCTGGAACTGCTTCTTAAGGTCCAGCAGCTTTTACAACTGCCGAGTGCTTTCAGTGAATAGCCAGATCAGAGAAAAACTGAGCTGGGAAAACTGGTCACTCCCGTTTTATTGCACAAGTGTTTTTTAAAACTTAAAAACATTTTACTTGAGGCAGTAGCTGTTAGCTGTAATCAAATTAGCCCTAAAACCATTCAACCCCAGACTTTTTGTAGTCGGTGTCTTTTAAAACCTCTCTGAAACAAAAGCAAAGGACAGCATAACCTTGTCAAAGATGCAGCATCGTTACACAGAAATTTATGTGAATGTTATTTCTAATATTCTGCTTTGAAGTTCTTTGGACCTATAATTAGGAAAGATCCACAACTTGAAAAATAGATGACAGATTTCTGATGACAGAAGCTGGAGATTCTTTATTTTAGGCTTATAATTGTATAGCAAACATTTTAAGCCCTTTTTAAATAATGAATCTTTAGTTTATGTGCAAATAATTTATTGAATGTGAAGCTTGTTAGAAAAATAAATAGCATAAACAGGAAACGTTGTTATTATGGATATTTAATGTGTGACCTTAAACATTCATTACTTATGCAATGTTAATTTTTGAATCCTAACTTTGCTGCTGGCAAAATTCCAAAGAAAAGATAAGGTAATATTGCTTAAGTTACTTGAGAAATTCAGTTTATGACAATAAATACTGCAGTATTCTCAACACATTTTGGTTTACATTTAAATGAAAATCTGATTAGTGCTGCAGAATAGATATACAAAAATAGAGCAATAAAATTTGATCTAGGCCAATGGTAGTCTATAGTTCTGGACTGTCTTTCTCTTGTTGAGCTTCTCATCTTCTTTCATGATTTTTTTCTTAATATCAGATAATTACTCAGACAGAATATGAGTAATACTTGTTACTTGTCCACTTTATTTTAAAATACGGTTTAATGCTTATAACATCATAAGCATAATTTCTGTTGCATTCTGTTACATTACTATGTTGTAACTGTAAAAAAAAGCATGCTAGCAAGAAAATGATTTACTACTTCCAAGAAAATTAGCACTCTCAAAAGGGTTGACATCTCATGTCTGATTATCATTGTACAAAATATAAAAGCAAATATTCAGATAAACTTTGCAAATTTATCTGTAGTCTTATATACTCATTCTTTGTCAACACTGGACAAAATAAAACAAAAGCATTGAAGATGGATATCTAAAACAATAAACTACAAAAATGGTGATCTGTTCACAGGAGAGGTGTCTATGTCATGCCACATTAACAAAAGTTTTCTTTAGTAGAAGTTACATTCTGATAAATGTTTAGGCTTATTTCGTAAAACCCATAAAACCCAGATTCCTTCAGCTGATTTGAATAGGTCTCATAACACTGCTTGAATTGTGTACTTACCAAAAATTTCTGTTTTGATATGGCCAAATTTCTGCAATTTACCTTATTGGCCATAGTCATTATGCTTTCGGATGAGACTGATGTGTTTAAGTATGCAACCCAATTAAAAGACATTAGCAGCCACCCTTTGTGAATTAAAAAGTAAGTTATTTATTCACACTCACTTAACCTAAAAAATAATACATTTCATTCATTTGTCTCAAACAGAAATATTAGATACAAGTGTGTTGTCTTAGATGGTTTTGATGCTTGAATTTTGAAGTGAGGGTCTTTTAAAGCAAGTTTCTTGTAATTGAATTTCTGGGAGTTTGGTTCTCAGATAAGCTTAAAGTTGCAATAAGACTGGGGGAGTCCTCTCTGTTAAGATGTTAGGTTTTTAGATATTAAGGTATTTCCATAAATAATGTTGGCTGTTTCAAAGTCTTACAGCCAGTTTGATGTGTTTTCTCCATTAAAACTTCTAGTTCATACATGTGACAATGTCAAAATCAATCCTGCTTTGTAAATAGGAACTTATTCACATTGTTATTTCACTACTGTGTGGTATGGCACAATCCCTGACAGGCCTGCAGACATGCATGTGTGCAATGTGTCAAAATGATCTATAAGATTCAGCTCCTGATGTCTTTCCAGAGAATTAGATATGATAGCAGATATTTGGGATTCCTACTTTTCAATGGGAACCTCACTTGTGAGTGTAGGCTGAAATCAATCTTTGGTTACTCCATTGTGCTGCACATTGATGCTTCAATTTGTATTAAACTACGAAATATACTACACTCCATATGATTCATTGCAAGACATGCTAAATCACTCAATGAATATTTTTGATGCCTTGTTACCAAACACAGAACATATATAACATTCAGCATTTTTCACTTTTATACTTTCTACAATGTGACTGTATGCCAGGATGGAGATAAGGACAGTTAGACCAAAAGATAAACCTTTAGTGTTATACTGTTGTTGTACTAATATCTAAGTGGATTTTGAAAGCATCACAAGAGGAAAAAAAGTGCATTCCCTCTTTGTCTATTCTGCTAATTTTGTTCCATTGTTATTACTGAATTTACAAATTCAATAGGATTAATGATATGGGAGACGGGTTGAAAGATTAAATTGGTAGTTGGACATAGGGAAGATGTTGGCTTAGTGGTATTATTGCTAGATTATTAATCCAGAGATCTGGATAATATTCTGAGGACTAATGTTCAAATCCCACTACAGCAGATGATGGAATTTGAGTTCAATAAAATCTCAAATTAAGAATCTAATGATGATGATGAAATCAGTGTTGCTTGTCAGAAAAAAAGACATCTGGTTCACTAGCATCCTTCAGGGAAGGAAATCTGCCATCCCCACCTGGTCTGGCTTACATATGACTCCAGATCCACACCAATGTGGTTCATTCTCAGTTGCTATCTGAATTGTTGAAAAGTGTGGCACTGGAAAAGAGGAGCAATGTTTTGGGCATAAGCATTTTGGCCTAGCAAGCCATCCAGATGTACCAATTTCTACAAAGTCTCAACAAAATGAAAACGGACAGATCACCTGCATTTACCTAGCACAAGAAAAGATAGCAGCATAAACACCCTTTTGAACCTTCAAAGTTCTGCTCACTAACATTTGGGGGAATAGTGCCAAAATAAGGAGAGCTGTCTCACAGACTAGTCAAGCCTGACATAGTCATACTCATGGAATCATACCTTACAGACAATGTCTCATACACTATCATCACCATCCCTGGATATGTCCTGTCCCAGGACAGACAGGCAGAGGTGGCGAGATGGTGGAGTACAGTTGGGAGGGAATTGCTCTGGGAGTGTTCAATATTGACTCTGGACATCATAAAGTCTCATGCTCCAGGTTAAACATGGGTAGGGAACCCTCCTGCTGATTACAATGTACCATCGTCCCTCAGTGATGAATCATTACTCCTCCATGTCAAACAGCACTTAGAGGAAACACTGAGGATAGCAAGGGCACAAAATGTCCATCTAGATTTTGATGTTCACCATCAAGAGTGGTTCCGCAGAAGTACCACTGGGTGAGCTGGTCAGGTCCTAAAGGACATAGCAGCTAGATTGGCTCTGCGGCAGGTGGTGAGGGAACCAACAGGAGGGAAAAACAGACTTGACCTTATCCTTACCAATCTGCCAGCTGCAGATGCATCTGTCCATGATAGTATTGGTGAGAACATAGTCCTTCATAATGAGAATAACCTCCATCATATTGTGTGGCACTATCACCATGCTAAATGGGAAGGACTTCAAACAGATCCAGCAACTCAAGTCTGGGCATCCATGAAGCACTGTGGGCCAGCGACAGCAGCAGAATTGTACTCCAGCACAATCTGCAGTCTCATGGCCTGGCACACCGCCACTCAACCATTACTAGCAAGCCAGGGGATCAACCCTGTTTCAATGGAGAGTGCAGGAGGGCATGCAGGAGCAGCACCAGGCATACCTGGAGTTGAAGTGCAAACCTGATAAAGCCACCAAACAGGACTATTTACATGCCAAACAGAGTAAGCAGTAAGTGATAGACAGAACAAAGTGATGCCATAACTAATGGATTAGATCTAAGTTCTGCAGTCCTGCCTCATCCAGTTGTGAATGGTGGTGGATGATTAAACAACACACTAGAGGAGGAGGCTCCACAAATAACCCCATCCTCAATGATGGAAGTGATCAGCACATCAGCTTAAAAGATAAGGCTGAAGCTTTCGGTGCAATCTTCAGTCAGGAGTGCCAAGTGGATGATTCATCTCTGCCTCCTCCAGCGGGTCAGCATTACAGATACCAGTCTTCAACCAATTCGATTCACTCCATGTTATATAAAAATGGCTGGAGGCACTGGATACCGCAAAGGCTATGGGCTCTGACAACATTCCAGCAATAGTACAGAAGCCTTGTGCTCCAGAACTTGCTGCTCCTTTAACCAAGTAGTTCCAGTACAGTTACAATGCTGACATCTGTCCAACAATGTGGAAAATTGCCCAAGGATGTCCTGTACATAAAAAGCAGGACAAATTCACCCTGACCAATTACTGCCTCATCAGTCTATTCTCGATAATCAGGCTAATAGGTGGAAGGTGTCATTAACAGTGTTGTTAAGCAGCACCTGCTCAGCACTAACCTGTGCTGGGATGCCCAGTTTGGATTCTATCAGGGCCATTCAGCTCCTGCCCTCAGTACAGCCTTGGTTAAAAGATTGACAAAAGAGCTGAATTTGGGGGGTGAGATGACAATAACAGCCCTCGACATCAAGGCTATATTCAACTGAATGTGACATTAAGGAGCCCGAGCAAAACTGGAATCAGTGGGTATCAGGGGCAAACTCTCCAATGGTTGTTCAACGTCAGTAATCTCAGCTCCACAACATCTCTGTAAGAGTTCCTCAGGGTAGTGTCCTAGGCTACCATCTTCAGCTGCTTCATCAATGACCTTCCTTCAATCATAAGGTCAGCAGTAAGGATGTTTGCCACTGATTGCACAATATTCAGCACCATTCACTAATCCTCAGATACTGAAGCAACAGCATCTGGACAGTATCCAGGCTTGAGCTGACAAGTGGCAAGTAACATCACCAACAAGACACAATCTAATCACTGCCCCCTTGACATTCAAAGGTGATATCATCACTGAATCCCCCACTATCAACATCCTGGCAACTAAACTGTATTTGCCAGATAAACACCGGGCTACAAAAGCAGGTCAGAAATGAAGAAGACTCCAGCGAGCAACTCATCTCCTGACTCTTGAAAGCCTGTCCACCATCTACAAGGCCCAAGTCAGGAATGTGATGCAACACTCCCCACTTGCATGAATGAGTGCAGCCCCAATAATACTCAAGACACTTGACCCCATACAGGTCAAAGCAACCCACTTGACTGGCACTACATCCACAAGCTTCCACTCCCTCCACCATCAACACTCACTAGCTGCAATGTACTGTCTACAAGATGCACTATAGAAATTCACCAAAGATCCTCAGACAACACCTTCCAAACTCAGGACCACTTCCTGAGAAGAAGAAGGGGAGCAGATATATGGGAACACCATCACCTTCAAGTTCTCCACCAAGCAACTCCCCCATCCTGATTTGGAAATACATCACTGTTCCTTGTCTGATGCTGGATCAAAATTCTGGAATTCCCTCCCGAATGGCATTGCAGGTCAACCCACAGCAGATAAGACTGCAGTAGTTCAAGAAAGCAGCTTACCACTACCTTGTGATGGCCAGCTAGGGATGGGCAATAAATGCTGGCCAACCAGCAACACCCACACCCCATTAAAAAATGGATGAATAAATTAAAAAATTGAATTGTTCTGTCAAAATGAACTGATGAAGTTATCACAATATTTTGAAATTAAATATATTAATTAATCTTTTTACATTTACGTTAAAGATTGTCAACAAGAATCCTTTCCATTGTAAATAGCAGACATTGAACTTGATTTTATAGTTTTAGCACTTTATCATACATTACCTATTGGTAACCAGCCAACCTTTGACATTATACATTTAGCCACATTTTTTTTCCTTTAAACATGATGAGTAATAATTCACATGTAGATAATTTTATAGATTTACTCATGAAAGCATTTTATTCATGGAATAAATGGATAGGGATAAATATCTAGTACTTATGGTCTGTGGCAAATGTCTTGACTGATTCTTAATAAGCTCATGTGACATTGGAGACAACTCAGTTATGGCCACAAGTTTACTGATCAAGTTTGTAAAAAAAAATCTATTTTTGTTAACAGCTGGTGTGGCAATACCTTTTAGTTAAATATTTTTCTCAATTAATTCCCCAGTTGGAACCATTGCTGTTTAATGACATGTGGGGTGTAATTTTATTAAAGTTTTGCTCAGTGTCAATTTCAGAAAGTTTCACGGATGGTTTCTCTTCATGAGCCTTAGTAAGTTATGTCATGCAAATCTCTGCTGCTCACCTCACAGTGTATATACCACAGCCTCACAGGGCTGAGCTCATTATATCATACATTTACCAGCAGTGCAAGTACTTGCCTCTGTTGGGACGATTGGGGATTTGTGAAACAGTGCAATAATTAAAGTCCAACTGTGCATCAGATCAATCACTGCCAGCCAAAAATCGGCCTTCATCATACATGCAGTGAAAGGGAAATTGAAAAGATCAGTTTCTAACATAGGTGGCATGCAAGACACTTGTTTGGAAGTAAAATCTCACAATAGTCAATGTTTTAGCTCTTTACATAATCATCTGTCTGAGTGACTATCATAGTAGCTGAAATTTAGCCACAAAATTGCCAAGAAAAAAACAGTAGACACTTAAAAAATTAGTTAATGGTTCAAATCAAACATATATTTCAGTGAAAAAGAAAGATTTTAGGAAGGGAATAAGCCAAATAATGTTAACCAGTGAAGTTATGGCTAGCATCGAATTGTCAAATGTCCATGGAAAGCAGCAGTAATGTCGGAGTTTTGAAAACTAAAACAAAAACACAGGGAGAAGGTAAACCTTGACGGTAAACTTTTAAGTAATAGCAAGACAGCAAGAGCTTCTTTAACTTTATTTTAAAAAATCACATTTAATATAGATCCCTTAGAGAACAAAGCTGAGGAGATAATAATGGGGAGACAGCAAATGGCAGAAGCGTTGAATAGATACTTTGTATCAGTCTTCACAGTAGAAAACACTAATAGCTTTCTAAAATTACTATGCAAGCAAGGGGTAAAAGGAGGAACTAAAATAAGTACAACATTTATTACTAGAGAAAAATGTGCCAGGAAACTAATGGGTTTAAAGATTGATAAGTCCCTTGAATCTGATGGGGTGAATCTTTGGAGATTAAAAGAAGTAGCTAGATAAAAATGGATGCACTGGTAATAATCTTTCAAGAATCCTGAAAATACCTCAGGGGATTAGAAATATAATACCTTTATATTAAAAGGAAAGGAGCCAAAATAAATGTAACTATAGATCAATTAGCTTACATCTGTTTCCAAAATGTTAGTGTCTGTTATAAAGGATATAACAGCAGAGCACTTCAAAATGTATAATATGATCAACAGAATTGGCATAGATTCATGAAGGAGAAATTGACAAATGATTAAAATTCTTTGTGGAAGCAACAAGCATGTAGTTAGAGGCAAAGCAGTGGATATAATATATTTGGATTTCCAGGCAACATTAATAAGGTACCATGTGTCAGCCAACTTAATAAGATTGAATATAGTACATTAACATGGATAAAGGATTGGCTAACGAGTGGAAGATGGACAGTTGGGATAAGGGATGGACTTTTTAAGATGGCAATCTGTAACCAGTGTCATGCCAAAAGGATCAGTTCTTGGATCACCATTATTTATAATTTATATTAATGACTTGAATGAGGGAAGTGAGTGGACCACGTTTACTGGTGAAATAACGATAAGTAGAAACACGAGTGCTGAAGATGGCACAAAGTGTCTGTAGGGGGTTAAAAAGAGGTTAACTGAGTATGCAAAATCTTGGCAGATGGAATATAATGGAGGAAACTGTGAAGTTACACACTTTGGCAAGAAGCTTGGAGGAGCTGAATATTATTTAAAAGGGAAAAGATTGCAGAAAGCTACAGTGGGACTTTGGAATACTCATGAATAAACTTTTAAAAAACTCATATAATTTCAATAGGTACTAGGGAAAGCAAATGAAATGTGGCCTTTATTTCAAAGGAAATAGAGTGTAAAAGTAGGGGAGTCTTACTAAAGCTATATAAGGCACTAGTCAGCTGACAGATGGGATACTATGAACACTTTAGGACCTCTAATCTAAGAAAGGATGGATTGACATTGTGGCAGCCCAAACAAAATACACCAGGTTGATCCTAGGTATGGATGGACTGTCTTAGGAGAAGAGGTTGAGTAGGTTGATCCTATATTCATGGAATTTAGAAGAATAAAGGGTGACTTTATCAAACATTCAACTTTCTTAGAGGGCAACAGGTTAAATGTGAAAAAGTTATTTCCCCCTTGTGGGACAGTCAAGGATCAGAGTGCATAATCTCAGTTTAAGGGTCACAGATTTAAGATAGAGATGAGTTGGAATTTCTTCAGTCAGAGGTTAATGAACTTATGGAATTATTTATCACAGAGGACTGTCGAGGTTGGGTCATTTAATATATTCAGAACTGAGGAAGATAGATTTTCAATCAGAACGGGATTCGAGAGTTATGGGGAAAAGGCCGGAAAGTGGAGTTGAGGTTTATTAGAGCAGCTATGATCTCATTGAATGGCAGAGCAGACTCAATGGGCTGAATGGCTAACTTTTTACAAGGGCATTCCTTTATTATCAAGAATCATCTGCAGCAAAAACCTTGGAGACGGTGGTGAGAAAATACCAATTAAAATGCCAGGGATAGATAGAAGACTAAGAGAAATTTTGAAAAAAAGACGATAGCTGGTTTGAATAGTTGCATCTGGCTGATGACTAAGATTTTATATGAATTATTGTATTTATATATTCAAAGCATTTGTAGCTCAGGTGTTGGTTGTCAGTATTTTCACCAAGCTGGAAAGTTGATTTGCAGATGTTTCGTTTTCCCAAAAAACATGCATTCAAATGTATGTTTCATCCCCTGAAAGCATTCAAAACATACATTGAAAATAGGAGCAGGAGTAGGCCATTCAGCCCTTCGTGTTTGCTCCACCATTCCAACTCAATATACCTACTTCTCTCCAGTATATTTTAATCCCTTTAGCCCCAAGTACTATATCCAACTCCTTCTTGAAGTCATGCAATATTTTAGACTTGACAAATTGAACCTAATTAATTTGTATCTGTTGAGCTGTAGCAATTAGAATATTAAGAGTTAGAAAATGGTTGGCTGCCAGATACACTGCAATTATGAACATATGAGCTGTGAGGTGCACTTGACAGGTTAATCCAATCTGATTGGCATAAAGTCATAGTAACAACAGCATTCTGTGCACATGTGGTGACATACTGCATTGCGGTACACCTGAAACCATTTCACATTGATCTAAATGTGGTAATATAACGATACCCTGTTCTCTGAAAAATTCACAAATCCCCATAATTATAGTGTCATCTGATTATACAGTTCTATATACCGATATTTCATAATTGGAATTCATATTAAATGTTGAATTTTTTGTTTATCTGAGCAGGAGTGTATGATTACATTTGTTAAATGTTAATAAAGTGTATAATGTAAGAATTGTATTATAATTTTCAAATATTAATATCCAACTTCATCATTTGTTAGTTCTGCAGCAACTAAGGTCATGAACTAAATATTGCATATAGTAAACACGAGTAGAATTTAATCTATAATACAAATGAAATTTTCTTGCGGCTTTGTCTCCTTTGACAATCCCCAACCACAACATTTTCAACACTGCCAGTTCACAAAACATGCTTTTTGGACACAACTTTGTAGTTTCAGTGAGCTGCTGTGTGCTGCTTCCAGGAGCAGGGAACATCACGTTTGCAATGTTGCAAGGTTTGTAAGATGATATTTTTATCTTGTTTGAAGTATCCCCTCCAGCAATGAGAAAATCTACCACCACATTAGTGAAGTCCTGACAGTGACGTTGTAACAACACTTTGTTTTTCTTTTTCACTCTTGGGACATGGACATTACTTGGTTGGCCAGCATTTTGTTGGCTGTCCCGAGTTTTCCTTGAGAAGGTGGAGGTGAGCTAGCTTCTTGAACTGCTGCAGTCCACAAGCCAGTTCACATTGTTTTCTTCACATCTCTGAGTAAATGTTGAGATTGAAGCACTGTTAATTGGCTGAAAACAAGAAATCTGACCAAGTGATGTTTGGCAACATAACATTGGTATCAATTTGCCTGAAAGAATCAGAACTTAGCATGAAAATATTTCTCCCTCAACCTTCATACCCATTTCAAGAATTAACATATATCCATTTCCCCTGTGAAAAACATTGAATCTTACTTTACGTATCCAGTAAGATATTTCCAAATCACTTTAAATTCATGCCCAACAATATCAAGCAAGCTTTAAAAAAATTATTTCCACAACTGTTCAGAAGACGAACGTCTATTCCCTAGCTTTGCTTTTCCTCAATTTTTAAAACTTCGCTCCTACCTAAAGGTTCTTGGTGTTGATCAATTGAGATGCTAGGCCTGATTAATTTCATGAAACTCATGTCATGCTTATTGCTTCTATAATGGATATTACAGGACAATGTAATTCAATGGATATGAGCCAATTCAGATTGGGCTGCAGCATGCATTCGGACCTCGCTGTTTTTGCTTATCGATGCTGATTTGGCAGTTTTGCTCAGAAAGGTCAAATGTGTAATGAGAATTTTAACTCTAGTCCAGGTACATTATCAGACACTGATGCATTTGTTAAAACAATATACTACATATAATCTGCTGTGTGACCTTGATGGCCTGCCACATTGGGAACAGGCAAAGGATGTCACGTACCATTGTGGAAAAGAGAAATCTTCCAACTTGTCTCACTGGCTCTTTCACTGGTGTTATCCGCTGTAATAAACATTTGGAAGTTTACTCAGGAAAGGCTAATTAGGCCAACAAATTTAAAAGGCTTTGCAATTAGTCAATGAGAGGTGATGAATGATATTCTTAATTATAGAAGAAAAGGTCCTTGGAATTGGTAAATGGGAAGGAAATGCTCTCAGTGAAAATTCATAGCAGTGGAAATGGAAACAAGAAATTGCTTGGAGAAGATGTATGTGAATGCAATGGGAGAATTATAATTAATTGTAGTCCTTTGTATAAGACGACAGTTGGATGTGAAAATTTGCAGGTCTACAGGTAAAGGCCAAGAAAGTGGGGCTAATTAAACTATTATACAAAGAGAGTCTGCCTGCATCAAATTCAAAACCAGGTCCGTTGGCTGGGACATATAATTGGCATTCCTGACACAAACCTCTCTGCTTAACTGCTCTGGTAGACAGTGGAAATATTTTAAGGATGTCCTCAAATATTGCCCTGAAGCGGGCAAGTATTCCACCAAGGAAGGGTCCCATGATTTGTGGTGAACCAAATCAGAGATAGTGCTTTTGAAAGTGATTAAACACTTTGAGAGACTTATTCAGAGACAGAAAGATGCAAAGTCGAGGCATGTTCCCACAAAATATGTTAGGTGTGTTAAAGGTCTTCTCAGGTGAGCCTCCTCCATTTTGGTTGGTCACAAACCAGAGTCTCTCATGAGTCAGCAGGAATGTTTGACCTCCTTAGGATGCTGTGAGGACACTGCTAAAGATTTTCAGCTGAATTCCTGCAATCTCCTGCCACAGCCACAACTGAGTTTTGAATAGAGTGCTTGTTGCAGGACTCTGGTGTTAAATCTGCAATGACATATCCAACCTAGCAGAGCTGATTTTGGGTAGTTCATGTGTCTTAATGTTGGGAAATTTGACTTGGGAAGTAATGCTGCCATTGGATTTTTCTTGTCACTAGAAGTGGGCTGTCTTGCGAAAGCATTGCTGATAGTAATTGTACAGTAGTTTCAACTTCTCTCTTCAGGTGTCATTGAATTAAAATATCAGTTGTTTATTCACATTAAATCGTGTTACCTACCACTAGTTAGAAATCTAGTCGGTTAATTGTTTCTGTGTAACAGGTGTGAATTGCTTGCATACCTACACTTCAGGTATGAAATTGCAGTCATTTCTGCAGTTCTGCAATTAACTACAAGATGTAATTTCCAGCTTTATTAACCATAAGTCTGTAAATACTACTTTGCAATATTCCTCTTTACAAAGTACTTGCGAAATTACAAACTAAGAGCTCTAGTTCCTGGAATTTTGTGAAATCGATTAGATAAACTTGCAAATGTAATCACTTAGCTGATAAAAGGCAATAGAAAACATTCAGCTGGTTTCATGCTACCATTACAGATGCAATGTAGCCATCTCTTCCATTGTCCTCTTGTTAATGTAAATATCATCCAAAATAAATAATATTAATCAACAAGCTGATCTCCCATAGTCGTTCTTACAGGTAGGCAAGGGTCTGAACTAGGATGGACAACATTTTGTTCAGAGGGCCACATGTCATAGAGGTGCACAGCACATAAACAAACCCTTTATCCAACTCATCCATGCCGAACAGATATCTTAACCTAATCGAGTCCCATTTGCCAGCATTTGGTACATATCCCTCTAAACTCTTCCTATTCAGATGCCCATCCAGGTGCCTTTTAAATGTTGTAATTTTACCAGCCTCCACCACTTCCTCTGGCAGCTCATTCCATTCATGCACCACCCTCTACTTGAAAACATTGGCCCTTAGGTCCCTTTTATGCCTTTCCCGTCTCACCCTGAACCTATGCCCTCTAGTTCTGGACTCTCCCCAATCCACAGAAAATACTTTGTCTATTTATCCTACCCATGCTGTTCATGATTTATAAACTCTATAAGGTCACCCCTCAGCCTCCAATGCTCCAGGGTATCTGTTCTTGTGCTGTGAGCTCTCTCACACAGCTTCCTCCAAGATCAGTTGTGAATTTCGCTGTTTGTAAGTTTTCCTAGGCACACTTCAGTGCCCAGAGATACATGAATTCAAACAGAAAAGGTAGTAACTGTGCAGTTTCACTGCTATGTCAGTTAGCAGTGTAGGTTTCGTTCTCTCGCTCCCTCACTAACCATGTGCTGCCTTTTGTCTGTCCTTCCTTTTAAAAGTGCTGTGTTTTGACTCTTTTTTTTCTCTAAAATTCCAAAAAAATGCAACCACATAAAAAAAACAGTAATTCCTGTTCCTGGAATTCAAGGAAATCACCTCCACCTAAAATACATCAAAAAAGGAGCAGCTCTTGCAGCCACAATTCTTTCCTGTCCTCCATCTTGGTTTATCCAGAATGGGTGTATGAAAATTAAATGTGAGGGGCACTGGCATAAACATTTAAGAAAGGAATGACTGCAATCAAGTTGAACTTTAGTACAAAATAAAAACCTTTACCATTTTAATTTTGCCATCCATGAAATGTATTTCTGACAATTATGAAAGCAAACACACTCCTTTTTCACTGAAAACAAGAAATGCTGGATATCACAGCGGGTCAGACAGCATCCATGGAAAGAGAGCAAGCTAGCGTTTCTTTTCTCTCCCTGCTGCACCACCTGCTCAGTACCTTTAGCATCTTCTCTTTTCATTACAGATTGCAAGTAACCACAGTAATTTGCTTCATTCTTGCCAATCTAAACACTGGTTTATTGTAATCTGCAATTTGATGTTGCTGGAAGCATCAGGGGAAAAACAGTACAGAAAAGAGAGGAAGTCTGGAAAGATTTGAAAAGATGTCTCAGAGGCAGTTACCACCTGTTGTGTAGAAGTCAATGTTCTGCATCCTCCCTCTACATCTCATTCCAAATGCTGGGATTTAATAGCCTCATCACAGGTTTCAGAAAAGTTGCTTTCAAATTTATCTGTAATTTGTTCCACAATGTTAATGAACAAGTTACTAAATTTCAATTTCTTCAAGACACAAAGGTCTAATCTAAAACCATAACTCTTTATTATGTTAATGGCTAGGTTCCAAAACAGACAGACAGTGGATCTTAAAGTAATTACACAGCATCATAGCATGTGACATTCTGGCTACCACCTCGGCTGCAATCATGCACTCGATACAATAACAAACTCCTCTCAACACAAAGTGCTGGAAAGAAATAAACAAAATTTACATATTAATATATATTCACCTTTTCCTTGACATTGGTTGATCCTGTCATCTTGGCTTCTCTAAATCATTGCAACAATATAAACATATTTGACATCAGCATTTTTATTTGGCTCAGTCACCACCCACAGTCACAAGCCTGTATTTTTAAAATGGCAACAAAGAGAGAAATAACAAAAAACAACACTGTAATAAAGATTCTTATACTGATGTTTTAAAGACCAAAAAAAACACACACAATAATGATGGAAAACAAGCAGCTGAGATACTCAGTGGATAGTCTGTCAGAAGTTCAGCTCTTTAAAGCAAGACCAATTGTTATTTGCTGGATTGACAATGTTTTCCTGATTTTAGGATTAAGTTTGAGTCAACTTCAGCAGTCACAGCTTTGAGTTGTTCATGCTGGCAACAACTAGTGAAAACATTGACCACTTTGTAAGCAGGTTGCGATGGTTAGGTACGGAACGCGATTTCGCTAAAGCCAACTTAGCAGAAAGGCTTATTGAAATATGTCATTGCCTGTTTGCCTATTAAATCCTCCAGAAAGTACTTTGAGACAAAATCAAAAAATGTAACATTTCTGCACTGCTGGAAGGAGGACTGTAAAGGCCTATAGTTAGAGTGTCCCTTGAATATTATGTCTGGTGCTGGTCTCTGAGATACAATGAGGGACATTCACATACGGAAAGCAATTTAAAGAGCCTTGAGGCTGATCCACTAATCTCAGGGGATTGAGTTATCAGAAAAGTTTCAAGTGACTCAGGCTTTTCAGTTAAAAAAGAAGACATTTGAGAAGTGATCTCATAGAAGTATATTGGATAGTAAAGAAGTAAGGGAAGCAGTAATTCTGGAATATTACTTGAAATTAAATTGTGAGAATAGCAAAGAAACGTAGATTTATACCAGTAAAATGATACTATTGAATTAGTACCAGAACATTCTTTATTAGAAGCTTATGGAAATGGAGCTGAAAACCAGAGATTCATTTTTAAAATAATAGTTAGATACCTACCTATGGTGTGCCATTGTCTAGCATTTCTGCAGCTGCCTAAATCTATTTGCCTGCCTATATACTCCTCCTTCATTAAAACCTATCTTATAAAAATCTAAAACATATTAAATGCTGTTGGATCCCTGGTGTTGCTCATTTTTCTTACATTTAAGGTGTTCCCCTCTTTCCAGTAAGAAATTGGGGATAGGAAAAGAAGAGTAGGAAAAGAAAATAGGGTTCCAGGTCCTGTTATTGGAGACATCACCCTTGCCTTTATCAATAGCCAAGGTGGGAGAATTGTTTGGCTTAAATCTTGGTTCTGGTTTCCATCCATCATGGCAAAGCCAGTAGAAATAGATGGTTAATTGGACATTTAGAGCCTTAATTAGCTTGATTGTGGGTGGCTTGTAAAATTATCATGCAGTCAGGGTCTGGCAGAAAGGTGTGCTGGGTACACTGTTCATGTCAGTATACAATGATTTACATACCTACTCACATGCCAATACATCCCCGTGAGTGAAATGTTCTGTCTATAACCCATAAGCAGCTGAACTTTTAAGACCTAGCTTGTGTCTGACTACAAAAAAAAGGTGCTATGAAAAAAATCCAATGAGGTAACATGATTTTACAAAAAATCAGGAGGCCATTGATTTCAATCTGAAAAGAAGCATTAGTGTGTGATCTCTTTATGAAGGTTGATTGGAAACTGAATCACTCTTGTCACTCCAGCTCTTTTAAAAACACCCTGACATTAACTCTTAGGGTATCACAAAAGACAATAAGACATAGCAGCAGAATTAGGCCATTTGGCTCATCAGGTCTACTCTGCCATTCGATCATGGCTGATATATTTCTTCTACCTTCTTCCCGTCACCCTTGATCTCTTTTTTTCCAAACACAAACCTATGTCTTAAATACATTCAATGACTTGGTTTCCATAGCCTTCTGTGGCAATGAGTTCCCCAGATTCACCTCCTCTGGTTAAAGAAATTCATCCTCATCTCAATTCTAAAGGATCATCCCACCACTCTGAAGTTATACCCTTGGGTTCTAGTCTCTCCTACACATGGAAACATCATCTCCATGTGCACTCCATCCAGGCCTTTCTGTATTCTGTAAGTTTTAATCAGACCTCGCTTTATCCTTCTGAACTCTATCAAGTTAAGACTCAGAATCCTCAACCAGTCATCAGATGACAAGCTCTTCATTGGTGGGATCATTCTTGTAAACCTCCCCTGGATCCCATCCAGGTCTGCACATCCTTTCTTAGGAACAGGGCCCAAAATGGCTCAGAATATTCCAAAGAGGGAAAAAAAAGGATTTCCAGGATTTAATCTTGAAATCCCACTAATAATGATCACTGCTCTGGATCATGAAAACCACCATGCCAGTATATACAATGCTAACAAATGAGTCTTCACTAAGTATACAAGTGCTATGAACAAAAATATGTCTACACTAAAATGTTGCTGCATAATTTCGGGTTTTGATGTAATTTTAGCTATGAAGCTATTAACAGTCAAACGAAAAGGGGCAAGGAATATAAAATATGCAACATGTTAGTTCAGAATTCAAAATACAAACATCAATGTCATTTTTAACAATTTAGAATATTGAGCCATTGTGCTAACTAGATGTAATCTAAATATGCAAATTCTGTCAAATTGAAAACACCATTGCCATTACAAAGAAAGCTGCCACATGCTAACTTAATGGGATGTGGAGAGCATTATTCATGATGTTATTGGAGATAACAGGTGAATAAATTATAATAATTGCATACTATTTGCATATACAAATTGGGTTAATTAAAAATCATATTTTCCATTAAGACTGAAAAACCTCATCCTATCATCACAAATCTGGAAGCATGTATTGTTCTATTATAGATATTGTAATGATGAAGTATGCTAATTAGAACTAATTTACTTCTGTAAATTCAATCAAACAGAAAATAGACTTTCCCCTATAGCAGATAAACTACAAGAGCTATCATTATGAGCCTCAGAGTGTATGTTTAACTATTTAAAACAATATTTAAACACTTGAAATGAATTGACCCCAATTTTTATGTGCACATTAGTGTTAACTTGAAAATACATTTACTCCTGTAATTCCAAAATAAGTAGATTGTTTTTTGAAATTTGTAAATAATATTATGAGGTTGCATCCTACCATATGATATTTAACCCTCTTATCATGCAGGAATGGTACTATTTTGATGAAGGTCTTGGTTCATGAAATATGCACCGTGGAACATCTGTTTTTTTAAATGCCACTTGATTGGTTATGACCACAAAATGGCAGGCAGCAAGTGTCTGTATCAGGGAATATTGGGAAAGGAAAAGAGAAGGTATGCTCTACCCATGCCTGAAGATGGTTACAGATCCTGGGTATATGACTTGTTTTTGATCCTCTTAAACACTGGGAATCCTGGAGGCAGCCACTGCAATTGTTGGTTGAAGTTAGGGAAACTAAGCATATGGTTTGTCTTCCAAACAAAGCAGTAAGTAACTTACCGGAGTGTAGAGCTGGGATACATCTCTTAAACCCAGATTAAAAGAACCAATGCCTACCATACCCCATTATTGCTAATGCTTCTGATGCTCTATCTGCACACCACTGGTCCTCATGCCTCACTCCTATGATCCCTTGATCTGGACTATCTACTGTTTGGGCTCACATATTCTGAATACTTGATCACAATGCAGGGCCCAGGTACACAAGCAGCCCTGCAGCCAGATTATTCCATGCACTTCATGAGCGGGTTTTGTCGACACAACAATTCCAGTATAATTTGGCTTAATACCTTGTGTGCCTCATGTCTCACCAATCAGACAATAGGATGGACAAAAATGGGTGCACCTGAATGGGGGGGGTGAATGTTGGGGAGTGGGGGAGCTGCCAAGTACCAAGGCTTGCTATTAAAGCCTTCTCACCCTATACCTCATTGATGCCATTCATTTACATATGCTCAATAATCCCTCATAGCTTCCAAGCCAACCTATGCTTCTCTATCCCCACGAATGGCCTTTTAGTCCATGGTAATTAGCCAACTCCTGCTAATACATGACATGCCCCTAACTCCATCCAAAATCCATTAATACAAGGAGAATGGCGTCATATATGGGGAAAGGTCTGTAAGTAGGAGCTGAGAAAAGACAGCAATCTCACAAGGGGTTTTGGTAAAATGAAAGGCCGTAAGGTGACTGTGGGAAGACAGGGATTGGGAGAGATAATGGTTCTTAAAGGTACGAGGGGGAGACAGGAGCATAGACATGGCTCCAGGGGGAGACAAATGAGTTAGCAGGATGACAGGTGCCACAAGGAAGACAGGGGTAATAGATGGTCAGAGAGAAAGGAGGACCAAAAGGTGAATGGAGGCTGACAGACTGGTGGCAGGTAAAAGTGTGCCAGGTTTTTTTGGGAGTGCTGCAAGAAGGCTAGGAGTATGCATAAGACACAAAGAGGCTAGAGGCAGGCAGGCAGGCTGAAAGAGGTCAGAAAAAGACATGGAAATTGGGCAGATGGGAAGTTACAGGGAGAGGGCGGTAGGTTGAGTGAAATGGGGGATAAAGCACAAAGAAAGGCAGTGAGGCAACGAGGTGACTGGGAGAGAGTTGGAAATTCATGGAGGCTGGGGCAGAGTGGGAGGTTTCAAGTGGAGTGGGAGAGGAAGATAAGCTACAAGGGACAAGAAAGAATGAGGTTTTAGAGAAGAGAGAACAATTTCAAACTATTAAGAAAGGAATACTCAACTAAACAGAATCAAAGAAACCTTTAAACCACTGAGGCAATGAATTATTTGCAAATGAATGTGGTGTCTCCAGTTTAAGCCTGTTCCAAAGTTATTCTATGGAGAAGATTGGAGTGGAAACTAATGTAACGCTATGCCAAATAATAGATTTAAATCTGAAATTGAGATTTGAAATGTGGTAAACAGGCAGCACCTGCCTGGTTAATATATTCCAGTTTTCTGTACATGCAGATAAACATGTTCACTCTGAACTCACTAGTTGATGGGAAGGCATGTTTAGGATGTTGGCTTTTGTGTGTATTAATATGTATCAGTTACTTTGGAAAAATGAAACTTGTACTAGCTTATGCCTGTTGCTTTGTGCAACTTTATGTAAGAATTAGATCAGTTTATCTAAGAAATGAATATTTTCTGTTGTGGCTTTAAGTTTAATGGGGCTGATAATTGTTGAGGATTTTGATGATTTCTTTAAAATCTGCGTGAGTCTAAATATGACATAAGTCGAATAAACACACAAGCTAATGCTACTTTGTGATTGTATCATTTAATAAAGAAGTTACTGAGAATAAAAAGGCTGACTAAAATGTCGCCCCCTAAAATCAGAAAAATAGCCTTCAAAGAGAATTCTTGGGAGAAAAAGAAAATGATTTATTTTGTCATCTACTAAAAGAAGACAACGGAATATTAAGGTGAATTCATTATGTGAATGGAATATATTTTCTCTCGATGTTTTATAGATATTTCTCAATGCTTCCCTAAAATAATCAAAAATCAGCTATGCTAGTCCCCAGTCTGTCAACAACTCAATTTCCACATTTTCATCCTCTTGTTCAAATCCTCATGGCCTCATGCATCTCCATCTCTGCAATCATGTCCAGACTCCAGTGTTCCATATACTCTGCTTTTCTTGAACTCTGGCATTTTTTGCTTTAATTTAGTCTAAATGCAACACCAAACTCTTGATAGTTTGTGTTTACAGAATAAAAACTTGCATCATTTTCACTAATGGCTACAATTAGCATAATCTTTGTTTCTCTAATTTAACATCCGAATTCAATCATTGGCACTTGTGCCTTTAGTTGTCTATGCCTTAAGCTCTGAAGTTCTCTCTATAAATCTCGCCACTATGATATATAAAATGAACTATTTGGCTAAGTTTTTATACATCTGTTCTAATCCCTTCTAAAGCAAATGTCTGATTATACTCCTGTGGAAAGCTTCAAAGCATATTACAGTCTTCTAGGCAATACACAAATTCAGAAATAGATGAGTTCATTGTATAATAATGGAATGTGTACATTAATTCAAAGGTAATTAGTGTCAATTACAGATGTCAAAAGCCATTTCTTCAAGCAAAGTAGATCATGGGTGTGGCAATGGAAATAAATATTGCTGTTATTCAACAAGCCGTTAGATTTTTGCATTGAAGGAATCAGAGATTGAATCAGATGTTAAATCAGGTAAACCAAGATTATGCTAATTTTAGCCATTAGTGAAAATGATGCAAGTTTTTATTCTGTAAACACAAACTATCTAGTTTTTGATGTTGCAATTAGACTAAATTAATAACCAATTTTCAGCCTACTGGAGCCTATGAAATTTTTCAGCCCAATAGGGATTGAAACTTCATAAACATCAAATAGCACAACACCAATTACAGTGTACAAAGAAGTGTTAATTGCATCATTAGTTCTTTCTGGTGCTTTTGTCTGCAGAATTCAATCATTGAACATTCACAAGTAAATTTAAACTACAAATAAATCTTTGTAATATTAACATTAGCGTTTTTAACATATTTCACGAAATTATATTGCTTTTTTTTTATTACTCACGCATGGAATAAGATGTCTTTGGCTAGGCCAGAATTTATTGCCATTCCTAATTGCCTAGAGGATAGTTAGAGTCAACCACATTGCTGTGGGTCTGAAGTCACATGTAGGCTGACTGAGTAAGGATGCCAGACTTCCTTCCCTAAAGGACACTAGTGGCACACTAGTGGACACTAGTGAAAGCCAGATGGGTTTTCCCAACAGTCAACAATAATTTCATGGTCATCATTATACCCTTAACTCCAAATTCTTGAGAGACATTAGATAAATTAGGGGACATTGAATTGCCTTATGCATATGTTAAATGTTCTGAAATGAACAGAAGTTTCTGGATGTATTTTTGTTACATTGGTACAGGCAGCGATTGATAAAAACTCATCTCTTGTTTATGTTAAGTTGGCTTGGGAATGGCTGGCAGGATTGGATTCAACAAAAACAAAAGTTAAAAGCCAGCTCAACGCTGATTAGTGTGTGCTAGTGTACAAAGTTAAAAATCACACAACACCAGGACATTGTCCAACAGGTTTATTTGAAAGTACCAGCTTTCGGAGTGCTGCTTCTTCATCAGGTAGCTGTGGAGCAGGATCATAAGACACAGAATTTATAGCAAAAGATTACAGTGTCATGCAACTGAAATGATATATTGAACAAACCTAGATTGCTATTCAGTCTTTCATCTTTTAGAATGGGTTGCAGGTTCAGTTCATTAATATGTAAATCACATAACTTCTTTTAAGTCACATCCTTGGGATAACTTAAGGTTTTATAAAAGAAGTGACTTCTCAGATCAGGCAATGTATTAAATGTGTGAGGTAAGAGTCTGTCTGTATCCCAATCCTGAGTCAGACAGGTTCTATTTCCAAAGTAGGAATTTTTGAGGGGAGGTGATGGCCTACTGGGATTATTGTTAGATTGTTAATCCAGAAACCCAGATAATGTTCTGGGAAACCAGGTTAGAATCCCACTATGATAGACCTGGAATTTGAATTCATTAAAAATCTGAAATTAAGAATCTCATCATGACCATGAATTAATTGTTGATTGTCAGAAAAATCCATCTGGTTCACTATGTCCTTTGTGGCGGCACAGTGGCTTGGTGGTTAGCACTGCTGCCTCACAGCACCAGGGTCCCAGGTTTGATTCCAGCCTCGGGCAACTGTCCGTGTGGAGTTTGCACATTCTCCCCATGTATGCGTGGATTTCCTCCGGGTGCTCAAGTTTCCTCCCACAATCCAAAAATGTGCAGGTCAGGTGAATTGACTATTCTAAATTGTCCATAGTGTTAGGTGCATTCGTCAGAGGGTGTGGGTTACTCTTCGGAGGGTCGATGTGGACTTGTTGGGCTGAAGGGCCTGTTTCCACAGTGTAGGGAATCTAATCTAATCTATAAAATGTTACATGGATTGACTACTCGTGTCAACTGTCTGCAGATTGTATGCTTTTTGGCAAAATAGAATGTGTCTGCAAATACAATTCTGCAAATGCAAATTCACCCCATAGTCGCGTGTGTGTGTGTGTAAGAGAGAGAAAGAGAGAGAGTGTGAGTATGTGCATGACTGTGAGTGTGCATGAGAAAGCGTGTGTTTGCGTGTGTGTGTGTTTGGTGGAGTGCACGCTACATCTCATGCACGCACAATCATGTTCAATATATTGTTTCAGTTGCATGATACTGAAATCTTTTGCTATAAATTCTGTGCTTTATGATCCTGTTCCACAGTTACCTGATGAAGGATCAGCACTCCGAAAGCTAGTACTTCCAAATAACCTGTTGGATTATAACCTGGTGTTGTGTGATTTTTAACTTTGTTCACCCCAGTCCAACACTGGGACATCCACATGTGCTAGTGGAAGAAGATGAACTAGTGAGTTGTGGTACTCGTACTGGCCTGAGTTTGAGTGATAGTCTGGGAACCACCCACAGGCCAATCTTGTGTTGCCAAGGATACAGAACAAAATGCTCTGAATACTAGAAGTCAAAAGGAAACAGGAAAAAAGAAAGATCATTCCAATGCTGTTAGCCAGCCATCAACCATAGGAAGCACTACAAAAAGATTTCAAAAAACCTGCAAAGCCCAGAAATCAGAAGTAGGCTATTTGGCTATTACGATTGCACTCTACTCTTTGTGAACAACCAAGAGGCTGAAGTGTATAGCTTTTAACTTCTACCTGTTTTTGGACTCAATTTTTATTTCTAATCTGAGTGCATGTGTATTCCATTATTATTTCTTTTCATATATGTTATAATTAATCAATTCACTTTTTTCTTAATTCCAGAATACCCAGCTGACTTTTTTTGAAAGATAAATTCATTTTATCTGGGTGAAAGGTGTCTATCAGGGAGGGATCTTTTAGAAATTAACCTTTTTGTAACCAAAGGAGGGGCTGGGTGAATAAAGAAGGGGAGTCAGTTCATCCATTCTCAGCTGAGAGCTAGAAATGTACTGCCTGGAACCATATTATATTTGAAATGAAAATGGCAGTAACAACATGGACGTAAAATTGCCTTGGTGATAGCAATCAGTGAGTTAATGGTTTACAAATACTTTTCATGCAGATGGGAAGTTCATAGTGGAGTTCCCCAGGAATTGGTCTTGGGACCCTTGCATTTCCTGACATGCTAGTGATTATACCTTGGTGTACAGGGGACAATTTTCAAAGTGTGTGGTTGATACAAGACTTGAAAGCATTGTAAACTATGAGGAGGACACTTCCAAAAGGCATTGACGAGTTGGTGGAGTAGGTAGATAGTGACTGCTGGATTTCAATAGTGAGAAATATAAAATGTTACAGTTTGATAGAAAGAACATGAAGAAACAATATTACATAAAGACACAATGGTGTGGGCAGCAACATAGAGATCTGTATCTATATGTGCTTAAGTCTTTAACTGTGACAAGGGAGGTGGAGAGAGCTGTTAAAACAAAGTATGCAAAATCCCAGGCTATATTAATAGTGGCATAGTGTATGAGCAAAAGGTAATTATATATGATACTGCTCAGAACTCATCTGGAATATTTTGTGCAGTTCTGTGTGATACATTTCCGCATGGATGTTATTAGATAGAATGCAGATGAGGTTTCCAAGAATGGGTCCAAGTATGTGAAATTTTATTTTGAAAGATAGTGTAATAAAAGGTTTTAGAAATACATTATCATCATTTTGATTAGCTTTCTGAAGGTATTGTTTATTTTTTGGAAGACCTAAATACATTTGTTCCAAGAACACATGCAATTGTAATCAAAGGTTTGGGAGAACCCTATGAGTGTTCATGGAATAAGATGTTTATATTTTGTGTGTTTAGGACAAGTAGTGTAAACATATTAAGCCATGAGTTTTGTTTTCAGTTCAATTCAGAAAACACCAGAGTTTCAGTTGAGAAGAATCACGGTTTGAGTTTAGAAGCAAGGTTTACTTTCTTTCCTAACAGATTTTAGTTTGGTTCAAAGTGAAGGAGTCACAGCTGCAGATTTTTTTTCCCCTTCTAATATGTGAAGTTTCCAAGCCAGGAGAATTTGGGATGGAAATCTTCAGTTGTTGCAACTGAAAACGTGTAAGCTACCAGAATTGTAAAATATGTGTGTCATCAGATTTGATAAGGGATTGTAAAATTGCCTCGACAATTCAAGAAAGAGAAATGAAAAAGTGTTATCTGAGAAGAAACTTAAGGAGCTGAGATTGGAGTCTGAAAAGTTCTCTGGGCTTGAGTCTTCAAAACGGATAGTGTCAGAAAAAAAAGTAGAAATATTGTTTTAATGTTTATGTTATGATTCTTTCTTAATGCTCTATATAGAAAAAGCAAGACAGAACTTTGTGCATTAGCCTTATTTTCTGTTACAAAGGATTCTTTGCAGCCTTATGTTTTTAACCACCATATTAACCAACTGTACAGGAAAAATAATGATCAAAACTAGGTCTCATTTCTGGGATCTAATTTGTCCAGTGACACCATCAGCTTCTTCACAGCTCAGTTCTGCTTTTGTCCAGCAACACTGGCTACTAAGCCTGGCAACTTTTTGTTTTTTGTTAATATTTGATTATACGAGTACAGTTAAATTACAGAGAAGTTGTAAAAAAAACAATTTTACATTCTCTTATCAATAATACCAACTACCTTAAAACCATTCACCTGACATTCAAAGAAAAACTAAGTAATCAACAACAAATGTTTTTAGTAGACTGCCAGGGTGTCCTTTAAAAGAAAGTAGATCTTTTGTTCAACACATACGGTTAATTGCCCAAGTCCGTTAGCAAATTAAAACCTTGACAAAAAAGCATGATTTTGTTTAAGATAAGTCTCCTACTCATTTGAAGCTACTGCATTCAAGCTTCTTATTCCTTTAAAACTGGCAAACTAACCTTCATTTGCACCTCGTGTAATTAAAATAGACACCACACCTTTTGCATCATTTAATCAAAAGCAGGACCACTTCTTTGTAAGGAGTTGCACAATGTTAATTGTTTCAGTTGCAGAAATTCAAGCTAAATGTTTAAAAAAGTAGCTAAGGCAATATAAAAAGATCATCTCAAACTAACATTACTTTGTTAAAATTAGTAGTATCATCAAAATCTTGCAAATGCCCACACTTTTTATGGTGTCTTTTTGTTAATATGCTCATTAAGGGCCAATGGCAGCACCCCTTCAACCAAATCACTCCTTTTCTTAAGAACCCTTCAGAAATGTGCACAACCTGAGACAGATCCCCTCACCTATTATGCAGTCTCACCCGTAATCAAATCTTCACTGTCCTTTTCTCATCAGCCATTATATTCCTGCTTTATGCAACTGAGTTCTTCCTCATGTAATTTCCTTCTAAGGAGCCCAAGCAAACACCATAAAATGACAGGGACACTGAAAATCTCACAGACATTTCAAAATATACTTTAATTGGCCTTTGCTGGTAGGCTTCTAAATCTTGCCCTCCATATGCTTGCAGCTGGGTGTAATGTTGAATTGAAGACAAGTTTGCAATACCAAAGTCATGGGAAGGGCAGCTATCCTCATGACAAATGTAAAATTCTGAACTACTTATAAAACAAATTCAGTGCTTTTTCAAATGTGCTTTTCAACCATATAAGCAACTTATTTTCAACACTTAAAAGTATTAGCTTCTTTGCAGATGTTGAATCATCATTGTATTATTCAACTTCTTTATTGTTCCGTAGATATCCAGCATTTTCTTTTGGATTCTTACCTTTCATTCAAACAACACATTTCGGATTAGAGTGAGCAGTAGGAGCTAACAAAGCCTGAAACTCTAAAAGCTTTAGTTTAATATTTTGAAAGCTAACTACTTTTGGAAATTAGACAATCCACTTACATTCCTCCTGAAAGAAGAAGCATCACCATTTAAATGCTGAAAAACGACATTTCCTGAACACACTAGGCAGTGTGTTGGGAATCATTAACAAATTGACATGTAGTAGAATGAAGCTGACTGTTCAGTATTGGCAATTATGGCAATTCCATAAGACCATAAGACATAGGACTGGAAGTAAGGCCATTCGGCCCATCGAGTCCACTCAGCCATTCAATCATGGGCATTTCAACTCCACTTACCCGCATTCTCCCTGTAGCCCTTAATTCCTTGTGACATCAAGAATTTATCAATCTCTGCCTTGAAGACATTTAGCGTTCCGGCCTCCACTGCACTCTGCGGCAATGAATTCCACAGGCCCACCACTCTCTGGCTCAAGAAATGTCTCCGCATTTCTATTCTGAACTGACCCCCTCTAATTCTAAGGCTGTGTCCACGGGTCCTAGTCTCCTCACCTAATGGAAACAATTTCCTAGCGTCCACCCTTTCCAAGCCATGTATTATCTTGTAAGTTTCTATTAAATCTCCCCTTAATCTTCTAAACTCCAAAGAATACAATCCCAGGATCCTCAGCCGTTCCTTATATGTTAGACCTACCATTCCAGGGATCATCCGTGTCAATCTCCGCTGGACACGCTCCAGTGCCAGTATGTCCTTCCTGAGGTGTGGGGACCAAAACTGGACACAGTACTCCAAATGGGGCCTAACCAGAGCTTTATGAAGTCTCAGTAGCACAACAGTGCTTTTATATTCCAACCCTCTTGAGATAAATGGCAACATTGCATTCGCTTTCTTAATCACGGACTCAACCTGCATGTTTACCTTTAGAGAATCCTCGACTAACATTCCCAGATCCCTTTGTACTTTGGCTTTACTAATTTTCTCACCATTTAGAAAGTAGTCTATGCTTTTATTCTTTTTTCCAAAGTGCATGACCTCCCATTTACTCACATTGAATTCTATCAGCCATTTCTTGGACCACTGTCCCAAACTGTCTAGATCCTTCTGCAGCCTCCACACTTCCTCAGTAATACCTGCCTGTCCACCTAACTTCGTATCATCGGCAAACTTCGCTAGAATGCCCCCAGTCCCTTCATCCAGATCATTAATATATAACGTGAACAGCTGCAGGCCCAACACTGAACCCTGCTGGACACCGCTTGTCACTGGCTGCCATTCCAAAAAAGAACCTTTTATCCCAACTCTCTGCCTTCTGTCAGACAGCCAATTCTCAATCCATACCAGTAGCTCACCTCGAACATCATGGGCCCGCACCTTGTTCAGTAGCCTCCCATGTGGCACCTTATCGAAGGCCTTTTGGAAGTCTAGATAGACCACATCCACTGGGTTTCCCTGGTCTAACCTACTTGTCACGTCTTCAAAGAATTCCAACAGGTTTTTCAGACATGACCTCCCCTTACTAAATCCTAGTTGACTTGTTCTAATCCGACTCTGCTCTTCCAAGAATTTAGAAACCTCATCCTTAATGATGGACTCTAGAATTTTACCAACAATCGAGGTTAGGCTAATTGGCCTATAATTTTCCATCTTTTGTCTTGATCCTTTCTTGAACAAGGTGGTTACAACAGCAATCTTCCAATCATCCGGGATTTTCCCTGACTCCAGTGACTTTTGAAAGATCTCAACCAATGCCTCTGCTATTTCCTCAGCCACCTCCCTCAGAAGTCTAGGATGTATCCCATCAGGGCCAGGAGATTTATCAATTTTAAGACCTATTAGCTTTTCTAGCACTTTCTCTTTTGTAATGGCAACCACACTCAACTCAGCCCTCTGACTCCCTTTAATTGTTGGGATATTCCTCATGTCTTCCACTGTGAAGATGACACAAAGTACTTGTTAAGTTCTCCTGCTATTTCCTTATCTCCCATCACTAGGCTTCCAGCATCAGTTTGAAGTGGCCCAATGCCTACTTTTGCCTGTCATTTGTTTCTTAAGTATTGAAATAAACTTTTACTATTATTTGTAATATTACTGGCTAGCCTACCTTCATATTTGATCCTCCCATTCCTTATTTCTCTCTTTGTTATCCTCTGTTTATTTTTGTATCCTTCCCAATCTTCTGATTTCCCACTGCTCTTGGCCACTTTATAGGATCTCTTTTTCTTTAATACATTTCCTGACTTCCTTTGTCAGCCATGGCTATCTAATCCCTCCCTGGATGATCTTTCTTTTCTTGGGGATGAACCTCTGTACAGTATCCTCAATTATACGCACAAACTCCTGCCATTTTTGCTCTACTGTCTTCCCTGCTAGGCTCTGCTTCCAGTCTATTTTTGTCAGTTCCTCTCTCATGCCCTCGTAATTATCTTTATTTAACTGCAACACCATTACATCAGATTTTGCCTTCTCTCTTTCAAACTGCAGACTGATCTCTACCATATTATGATCGCTACTTCCTAAGTGTTCCCTTACTTTAAGATCTTTTATAAAGTCTGGTTCATTACATAGCACTAGGTCATGAATAGCCTGCTCCCTTGTGGGCTCCATGACAAGCTGTTGCAAAAAGCCATCCTGTAAGCATTCCATGAATTCCCTTTCTTTGGATCCACTGGCAATATTATTTACCCAGTCCACCTGCATATTGAAGTCTCCCATGATCACCGTGACCTTGCCTTTCTGATATGCCTTCTCTATTTCCCAGTACATGTTGCACCCTTGGTCCTGACCACTGTTAGGAGGTCTGTACATAATTCCCATTATGGTTTTTTTGCCTTTGTGTTTCCTCAATTCCACCCACACAGACTCCACATCACTTACTTAATAGTTCTGATTTTGAAATAGAAAAATATGAATACAATGTCAATTAGCTGAGACTTAGTTTTATATCTTTTCATATACTGTAGAATGTATAATCTTTGAGGTCTTTTGAAATCCACACTTCTGTGTAACTGTGTATATCTATTACTGCATTGTTCTTAATTAAAATTAAATGCAGTTCATTATCCCTTTAAAATTCAAGATGTTCAAGTTTGCAACATTGTAACAAAGATAAATTATAACTCAAAATCTGGTCTCATGATCACTAGAAACCAGATGTACAACTGAAAGTGCATATTAGGACACCGGAAATACACCTTGGGATTTTGTGAAGTGCAGGTTGAAACCCAGATACCTCCCAATATCCTAAATAATAACATGCAACTAGCTAATGTAACATATACCACATTGCCATCATGCATTAAACTATATCTTATTAATATGAGATCTTGTTCTTGTTAAGACTCAAATGTGATTGTTCATCTTGACTATAAGCCAATTAGACCCTTAAACAAGTCAAAAGAAAGAGGGGATTAGTGGTAACATCCTTCTAGCAACAAATATCATTATATTTACCTGAATAGTTACATAGGAAATGTTGGTCAGTTTAAAACCTGGTCTAATAAGTCAGTAACTCCATAACCAAACTCCTTCCAATCAGTGGTTCTAGACCATCTAACAACCACTCCCAATCTGACATGACTTCACCTTGATCCAAGCTGAGCCGACTATCCCTCGTTGTTGTGGTTCTGTTCGCCGAGCTGGGAGTTTTTGTTGCAAACGTTTCATTCCCTTTCTAGGTGACATCCTCAGTGCTTGGGAGCCTCCTGTGAAGTGCTTCTGTGATGTTTTCTCCGGCATTTGTAGTGGCTTGTCTCTGTCGCTTCCGGTTGCAAAACCATGAGCAAAACCAATGTAGTGTACAAATTCCCATGCAAGGACTGCACAAAACACTACATAGGACAAACAGGAAGACAGCTAACAACCCGCATCCACGAACACCAACTAGCCACGAAACGACACGACCAGCTATCCTTAGTAGCCACACTCACAGATGACAAACAACATGAATTTGACTGGGACAACACTACTATTATAGGGCAAGCCAAATAGAGAACAGCCAGGGAATTCCTAGAGGCATGGCACTCATCCACTGATTCTATCAACAAACACATCGACCTGGACCCAATATACCGGCCACTGCAGCGGACAGCAACTGACAACCGGAAGCGGCAGAGACAAACCACTATAAATGCCGGAGGAAACATCACAGAAGCGCTTCACAGGAGGCTTCCAAGCACTGAGGATGTCACCTAGAAAGGGGATGAAACGTTTGCAACAAAAACTCCCAGCTCGGCGAACAGAACCTCAACAACGAGCACCCGAGCTACAAATCTTCTCCCAAACTTTGACTATCCCTCAACTATATGACTACCCACTGACCTAACCCAACACCCTCCTGACCTGATTTTGATTACAACCCCCACTCTCCCAAAGGCCAGACTAATCATCTTACCCATTTATTCACTTCACTCACCTTATCAACCAAGCACCTATATCCAGCTATCCATTTCACTTACCTTCCACACATACCCACATCAACCAATTTTCCATCTTCCACACCTACCCACCTCATCCAGCCAACCAGCCAACCAGTTATCCAATCATCCAACTACTGGTTCACTCTCACTCACTCAAACATGTACGCATTTAACTACTCACTCATTTATTTAGTCAATTACCAATATTTGTTAAAACCCTGGGCTTTTAAAATAATCACACATCAGTTTGTGCTGCAAAGGGAGTGTGTCTTCTTGTCTTCCCCCAACACCACTCCAGTCTGACGAAGTTCTCTGAGGAAAGCCACATTGTGCATTTCTTTGACAGCTCTAATCAGAAACATCAAGACAAGAGCAAACGTGTTCATGTGAAACACCATAATTTCAGTGTTATTAATGTGCCAACTGTTTGATAAACCAAAACAATGGAAACATTTAGCCAAGTTTGAATTTTATTTGTTGTAGTTTTAATACATTTTTAACATAATTTGTAGTATGAGATTTTTCACATAAATTGAGAAATTATACACTGTTGGTATTTTTGTCAATCATTGACTAAATCTCTGCTTAGACTTCATCTTCTAGTGCCCAGATGGTTTCTTCTGACACACATACATGACCTATTTACTTTTGGCACTGCTTTAAATGCACTTTGAACCGACATTCTCAGAATGACAGCTGTTTCCAGATTGTAGAGATACTGAACGTTAAACTTTCAGACATTGACAAAGGATTTAGACACTATTAGGCAGTTTGAGACTTCCACTGTCAATTGGACTTCTTCACTTCTGACAGCTTTGTCTGTCACGGTCGTGAGAAATATCTTTGATACTTATTTTTTTTTAAAATGCCAAGTCATCATCATATGGAAATATCAAGAGATACAAGGCTTGTAAATGTAGCTGTAGTTTAGCAATTGATCTTAAGCAGCTTTTGAAGTGATGTCAAAAAATCTAGACAAATTATTAGATGTTAATATTAGGTCAGTAGGAGAGCTTTAGAAAATTGACAAAATATTATGCTGATGTCAAAAAAAGAAAGACTGACTTGCTTATCTATCTCCTAGGAAACAAAATAAAATGTCCCAAAGAACAACATTTCACAAACTTAGATGCATATAATAGCAACTCGTGAAAGTGCTTTTGTGATGATAGTTGCTGCTGAACAGTTTCCATTCCTTCACCTTTGTCCGCAGCTCAGATATGCCTTGGTGTCATATTTTACCCTGAGGTAGTAGCAATCTGCAGTGGAGGGACCTGTACAAAGGGGTCTTTCCCTTTTCCAACAAGAATCTGGGAAGGAAAGTGCTGCATGGAGCAGTTCCACGTAATACAATTCCAGTTCTGTGCACTGGGCGCCAGGGCATATACAATTTTAGTGGCCTGGGTGAAATGATATTTTGCTGGCAGCAGGTGCAGGCAGTAGGCCATGAAAGGAGTCCTTGTACCTGACAGTCTGACCCTCTTTTGTGGTTATGCCTGTGCTCGGGTCCGTTGAGAAGAAGCATGTGCTGTCTGGTAGCATGATAGATGCCTTCAGACACTGGTGGGAACTGCAGGAGCTAGACAATAACCTTATTCCTGATTAAGGGCTTTTGCCTGAAACGTCAATTTTCCTGCTCCTCGGATGCTGCCTGACCTGCTGTGCTTTTCCAGCACCACTCTAATCTTGACTCTGATCTCCAGCATTTACAGTACCTACCTCCACCTAGGATCTTCACCCTAGACAATGTTACTTTGATTAGTAATTTTCAATTCCCCTTTTACAAGTTTCCTTTAATCGTCCACTTATATTTTTATCACAGCGCCTCATTGGGGGCTTTCTAACCTAATTGTGGTTATAAAAGACTAGAAACTTTGTACAGCAGATACCAGACTGCAATGAGAGGATGCTAGTATTGTATATGTTCACAGTGCCTTACAGTATCATATTCAAAGATGTGAGTTCTTTTACTCTGAACCACTTAAATTTAAAGTTCCACTGTTCACATGGGAATCCATTCCCAGACAAAGCTGCAGTCAGTATTTTCTGTGAACAGTGAAAGTACACAGCTGCATATACAGTTGGCAACGTGCAATTTACAAGACATGCACAGTACGCAAGTTTACTCCTGGAAAATCCTGGATCAGTGAAAATTACAGGCACAGTGGACAAAAAGATTCACAGTAAATATTAGGTGAAGAAGTGAAGTTACAAACAGCAGATGCACAAATGACAGGAATTTAGTGCACCTTCCAGTGGTCATTTGAAACTGATATACACATATCCTTTGCAATGGTTAGGATCCAGTTAATGTTTAAAAAAGAAAACTAATTATTTGTTTTAATCAAATGAACCATGTTATTATGTTTCACTTTCTCAACAAAACAAATACTATAAGACAATTAAATAAAAGAATCAATATTGCTTAACATTATGGTATGCAACTCCATATGTTACATATTCATGTTTACTTTCTATTTCACCCAAGAGTTCTTTGATAAGACTCATCAGTCTTAAAGTTATGTACTTCTGTAGTGATCAACTGTTGGTATGTCACATTCACTGGAGAATTATCCTTAGCTCCAGCTGTTCTCCAAGATAAAATGTTCATTTCCCATGCCATGGCTGTGATGCCTTAGTCCATTTTTGGTTTGCTGTACTTCCAAGCTTAACTGTGTTCCAAACTATTAACCTGAGTCATTAACTACATACTCACAGCAATAACTAACAGCCTGCTGCAGGTCAGGTTAATTCTGTATGAGGGCAGAAGAATGGGGAAAGCAACTGGAGGTACATATAGAATAATAATGTGATGAATAATGCAATTTATTCTGGCCATATGTTAAAACAAAGTGAAACAATACAATGGCAATTGAGTGCCTTCTGAATGTAGAGAGACATTTGGTTAGGAAAATTGCAGAAGTTTGACATTAGCTTGTATAATACTAGGAAGCGTAGTTTCACAACCACTCCTTTATATTCCAATAGAGGACTCCTAATCCGTGATGTGTAGTTCTTCTACAGTCAGTGATGGATAGTGGGCCACCCTCATTCTCAAATATTCCAACTTGTGTTCCAGAACATCGTGATCTATATATTAATGAGGATGAGTACTGGAACAGGTTAACCCTGAGCAGGTTATCCAGAGTGGTCATTCAGATTAAAAATAACAAGTATATTAAGAGTTTCACAAGCAAAGCTTGGGGAGAAAACCCAAACTCCTAATAAATCCACAACAATAACTGCCATTAGTTTCAATGATACACAAAGATTTGAGAATATCTTTGAGCATATGTGTGCTTCCTGTTTAGATTGTATTAAAGAATATAGAAAAAAGATTTATCCTTAATCATGGTATATAAAGGGAACTATACCACAGAGAATTCCTTGCCTCTTGGATACATTTTATTCCTGTAGACAACAGATTTTCATGCAAAGCTGCAGATGTTATGTATACCACCTGTAGTGCATCAAGGGGACTGTGTAAGTGCAATTGTTTTTTTATTAGTGCTGTTACAACAAAATTACCTATTTGCAAAACAAAATTAAAATGTTAGAAAAAAGAGTTCTGCATATGCATTTGTAGTATTGAAATAATACCCACATAACTAAGACTTTCTGAGAATATATATTCCAAACTAAAAATATTTAGTGATAAGAAACAGGAGAATTTACATGAAATCTGTGATTGCAGTTAAATTTTACACGGACCAGTATGTACGTCTGTAGATTATCACATCATTAATCAAGGTTTTCAGTATATGAATTTAAGGGGGAAAAGGCTGCTGTTTGCACTTCGTGAGAAACTACACCACAAAATATCACTATCTTCATATGGATTTTTTTCGTCTCGTAGCAACTTTTTTGTTTCTTTTCGACAATAATCTCAGACCTCTCAAAATTGTAACTTCAGAATATCCATTGGTTAAAGAACAGCGCTGTACAGATGTTTTATTGAAAAAAATCACTGATGTAATCAGGGTCAGAAGTCACAGGACACTAGGTCATAGACCAACAGGTTTATTTGAAATTACAAGCTTTCAGAGAACTGCACAGTCATCAAGTGCCCTTCATCTGATGAAGAAGCAGTACTCTGAAAGTTTGTGATTTCAAATACACCTGTTGGACTATAACATGGTGTCATGTGACTTCTGACCTTGCCTACCCCAGCCCAATACCAGTACCTCTGCATCATGAAATAATTAAAACTAAGACTAATGACTCCTTTTGGACAATTTAGTGACTGGAGACACTTAAAAGCTAGCAATCTTTTTGATACCATTAATTTAACTATCAAAAATTTATCAACACTGAGCTGTCGATAAGATCCAAATCCAAACTGTTGATGAGTATAACAAGTCAAATTGTACGTAAGGCCTCTATACAGTTACATTAAAGCTTACTTTGCTGTATTTTATATGCAAATGACAGATTACCTCTTCATTTTTCAAGGTTCCCATGTAATGGAGCTTAACATTCGCTGTAATTAGGAGCAGAAGAACAGCTTCAATAAATAAACCTGGGTTATAAGCACACAAAACTGCTCTTGATTAAACAATAGTATCCCCTTTTTTTTGAAAAAAAATCACTGAAACCTCTAAATCAAGGTTGGCAATTTTTCATACAAAAGAAAACAATATGATGCAATCTGCTACCTGCATGGACTTACTTCAAGGTCGAATTGTATTTGTGATATGACCTTGCACATCACTGGAAGAAAGGTCTCCTTCTGTTATTCACCAAGGGCAAATGTGAAATTGAATCTTTAGACATGATACAGTATGCCTGAAGCAAGTTCACTATAGAGTAGCACAAACACTTCCATTCAAGGTTTAACTGTGAGCAGTGAAACAATGCAGCAAAGTAGTGAAGAACTTATTTTGCTTAAATATAAAAGGCTCCAATACTGCTAATTAAATTGGCTGCTAATAATCATGCATTTTACAATAGCATAACCTGTTCTCTTCACTGTAATGTTAATATTTTAAATCATCTCAAAGCAGGCAAAGTGTTTAGAATATTTCCATACACTGGATACAGACAATATTAATATTCTAAGAATCAGATCTTTGATTAATTTAGTGACAAACGTATTGATGTATGTCAAGTTGTAGTAAAATTTTACAAGTTTAAACGTTCAGTTAATCAATAAGTACTTATTAGTAACAAATATTTAACTCAAATGTTTATAATCAATATATTTTCCTTAATGACAAAGGTAGGAATTAAGTTGAGTTCAATCTGCCAGTGTGTTGATAAAATGTTGCATTGCTAACAGCATCTTGATAATTCCAAGCTTCTAATCACTTAGAGTCATAGAGTCAGCACGGAAACAGACCCTTCAGTCCAACCCATCCATGCTGACCAGATATTCTAAACTAATCTAGTCCCATTTACTACTCTTGGCCCATATCCCTCTAAAACCTTCCTATTCATATACCCATCCAGATGCCTTTTAAATGTTGTAATTGTACCAGCCTCCACCACTTCCTCTCGCAGCTCATTCCATACATGCACCACCCTCAGTGTAAAAAAGTTGCCCCTTGTGTCCTTTTTAAATGTTTTCCCCTCTCACTCTAAACCTATGCCCTCTAGTTCTGGACTCCAACACTCCAGGGAGAAGACCTTGTCTAAGTACCCTTTCCTTCCCCTTCATGATTTTATAAAGGTCAATAAGGTCACCCCTCGGCCTCTGATGCTCCAGGGAAAACAGTCCCAGCCTATTCAGTCTCTCCATATAGTTCAAATCCTTCAATGCTGGCAACATCCTTGTAAATCATTCAAGTTTCACAACATCCTTCTGGTAGTAGGGAGACCAGAATTGCACACAATATTCCAAATGCGGCCTAACCAATGTCCTGTACAGCTACAAAATGACCTCCCAACTCCTATACTCACTGCTCTGTCCAATAATTCACTTGAATCTATTGTAGATTTAAAACACTGCCGTGTTCCTTGGTATTTGTGGTTACTGATTACATACGAGTTAAAACTAAATGATCATTTACCATTCCAGTTAATTGCTGGCTTTCTAACTGATACAAGGAGCAGGTGTTAGAAAAATACATGAAGTTCATATAAGGTTTGTAGGGAAGAAACATATACAGGCATGAAAGATGTGGATTACGATGAAATTTGTGGCAGAATCCTGCGAGAAGTATAGAAAGCTCTTATGTCAACTCGGGAGAAAGTTGCTGCACTTTTTATGCTTTCTTTAAAATCTGTCCACGGATTGGTTGGGCCAGTATTTACTCCCCATCTTTGAGAAGGTGTGATGAGCTGACTTCTTTAACCACTGGGATGTATGCTCAGAATGTCATTATACTGGGAGTTCCAGGACTTTGACCCAGTGACAGTGAAGGAACGGCAAAATATTTCCAAGTCAGTGGTTTGGAGGGGAACTTGCAGGTGGTGGTGTTCCCATGTATCTGATACCCTGGTCTTTCCAGATGGAAATAGTCATGAGTTTGAATGGTGCTGTTGTAGCAGTCTTGGAAGATTTTTGAATGCTTCTTTTAAATGGTACACACTAATACTACTGAGTGTCCCCATTGAAGAAGAAGGGCATGTTTGAGGATGTGGTGCCAACGTGGATTGCTTTGTCCTGAATGGTGTTAAGCTTCTTAAGTATTGTTGGAACTACACTCATGCAGGCATGTAGGGAGTATTCCTTTTACTCTTGACTTCTGCCTTGTAGATGTTGGACATGCTTTGGGGAGGGGGAGATGAGTTACTTGCTGCAGGATTCCCAACCTCTGACCTGGTCTTGTAGTAATGGCATTTGTATGGCTAGTTCAGTTCTGTTTCTGGTTAGTAGTAACCCAAAGGATTTTGACAGTAGGAGATTCAGTGATGATAATGCTATTGAACATCACCCTCAAGGCATACTTTGATCTATTTACAAGGCACTTCTGCTCATGTGTTACACCTCAGCTGCATCAGCAACTATCATTGTAATTCTGCATTGAGGACACGGTCTGCTCATTGGCATGAATGAGCTGATGGACTGGAGCAGTCTGCACCCCCCGGCCTGTTTGCCTGCAGCCAAAATGCTCACTCGCACTGAATCTCCCTGGATTCTCTCAGCATCCTCGCCTTCCATTGCCATGTCTCTGCTTATTTTTTTCACTTTGCCCCTCAGCCATAGATACCAGGCTTGCAATACTGTAGTGTGTCATGCTAAAGTGCAGACAAGAAGCCAGGAATCTTGTAATGGGTGTCAATAGTCCTCAGTCAAGTCAAGCTTTTGTAGAGAGGGTCCCAGCACAAAAAGTCAAAGGCAGCATCTGTTACCAATTCAGCACCTTGGACAGAGTCAGCCAACTGTTTGGGTGATACGGGTCAGGCTGCTTTCCACAGAAGGGATAAAAGACCAAATGGCATGTAACTCACTGGCCTGTTTGGCTCCTCCTCTGCCTTATTGGAAACTTTTTCCCTCCTGGAGTGTGAGAGAGGCTGGTATTTTGGGAGATAAAAGTAATTGGCACAACTGTTAATATTGATGCAGGTGAGGAGGTGTCCCGAATGCGTGAGTGAGTAGCGCTGTGAGCATGCAGGATTTGTGGGGTTGGAGTTTGGCATGGGTGAAAGCAAATGAGGGGAAATGTTTCAGGAAGTAGCAAGACTGGGAGAACATGAACCTTGATGGGAGACTGATACAATAGCAGAGAGTTTTCACTTCAGTCATTACTTAAAAACTGTAGTCTGAGGTTAAGACCTCACATTACAAGAACTCTAAAAACGTTTTGTAAACTGCATATTGTTGTTCTCCATTTTGTACCAGACACTGTCTAACTTTATTCCTATGGGTGTGTATTATTTAAGGCCATATTTTATTATTTTCTCTGGGTCAGTCAATAAGAAATAAAATTCTTCTTTCTTTCACTCAAATTAACCTTGTAATTGACTCTCCCATCTTGATTTGGTGAACTACATTATAATTGAAGTGTGATACAGTTGTGTGTTAGAGAAAATAAAATATCTTTGTTGTGGCAAACCGAAAGGGTTAAAGAGGGGAATGCGAATTCATGCCTTCTCACCTGCTTGTAAAAAATATTCATAATTTGGGAGAGCCTTGCCATAAATGTAGCTGTTCTTAATTTCCTATTTCAGGTACTAAAATTTTCAAATCTATTCCTCTTTTCCTTTCAGGCTTGTTATGAGTGTACTTTCATTCCATTTCTTTTTTAATCAGTTCTCCATGATAAAACTGAACAATAGTCTGAGCTCAGTGCATACAAATGTGTAAATTCCTCAAACACCAGGGGCTTTTTAGGAGGAGGAGTATCGTCAATAATCTGGGATTCAAACTAAACAGGTTGACAATGACTGAACACTCCAGTCTGGCGCACTGCCCAGTTACTGAGATACTGATGTGTTCCCCAAGGAGAACAGCATTGCACGGAGCAACAAAGGATAGAGGGTGACAGCACAGAATGAGGCAATGTTGTCTCTGCCAGTTCTTTGAAAGAGCTACTAATTTAGTCCTACTTTGCTGGTTTTCCACATAACTTTGCAAATCTCTCCTTTTCAATGATACATCCTATTGAATGTCACACACACCTTCCAAACAAATCACTGCATAAGAAAAAAAATCCTCATTGCCCAATGTTACTTTTGGCAGTTATCTCAAATCTGATACCTGGAGCATTGTCTGGCATAATTGTAATTTCTGATAGGATCAGCTTTACAGCAGCTGAACAAAACCCGTAACAAAGCTATCATGTAGCTCTTTCAGTTTGACTGTAATTATAATATTTGATGCTTGTGTTACATTTAAGTTAGTCTTATAAACTGTAGCCTGTCTGAAGTATACTGGTAACAAGCCCAAAAAGGAGACCTCTTCAGGATAGTCAGGGAAGGTGGGTGAAATCTGATAGGTGTCTGAGCAACATGAACTATGGTGAAATTTATGGCAGTATCAGATGTGAAGTCTGATGAAGCCTATCCCAATTCTGGGAGCAATTCAGTGTTTTCCTGCTTTTTTTGAATAGCCAGGCAGGTTTCTCGCTAGGCAGCAGCAAGATGCCAATTACGTGGGGGTTTATAGTTTGTTGTTGTGGTTCTGTTCGCCGAGCTGGAAGTTTTTGTTGCAAACGTTTCGTCTCCTGGCTAGGCGACATCATCAGTGCTTTGGAGCCTCCTGCGAAGCGCTTCTTTGATGTTTCTTCCGGTATTTATAGTGGTCTGTCCTTGCCGCTTCCGGGTGTCAGTTTCAGCTTTCCGCTGTAGTGGTTGGTATATTGGGTCCAGGTCGATGTGTTTGTTGATGGAGTTTGTGGATGAATGCCATGCCTCTAGGAATTCCCTGGCTGTTCTCTGTCTGGCTTGCCCTATGATAGTAGTGTTTTCCCAGTCGGATTCATGTTGCTTGTTGTCTGCGTGTGTGGCTACTAGGGATAGCTGGTCGTGTCGTTTCGTGGCTAGTTGATGTTCATGTACGCGGATTGTTAGCTGTCTTCCTGTTTGTCCTATATAGTGTTTTGTGCAGTCCTTGCATGGTATTTTGTAAACTACATTAGTTTTGCTCAAGCTGGGTATCGGGTCCTTTGTTCTAGTGAGTTGTTGTCTGAGCGTGGCTGTTGGTTTGTGTGCCGTTATGAGTCCTAAGGGTCGCAGTAGTCTGGCTGTCAATTCTGAAACGCTCCTGACGTATGGTAGTGTGGCTAGTCCTTTTGGTTGTGGCATGTCCTCGTTCCGTGGTCTATCTCTTAGGCATCTGTTGATAAAGTTGCACGGGTATCCGTTTTTGGCGAATACCTTGTATAGGTGTTCCTCTTCCTCTTTTTGCAGTTCTGGTGTACTGCAGTGTGTTGTGGCCCTTTTGAATAGTGTCCTGATGCAGCTTCGTTTGTGTGTGTTGGGGTGGTTACTTTCATAGTTTAGGACTTGGTCTGTGTGTGTTGTTTTCGTGTGTACCCTTGTGGTGAATTCTCCATTCGGTGTTCTCTGTACTATCACGTCTAGGAATGGGAGTTGGCTATCCTTTTCTTCTTCTCTCGTGAATGGGATTCCTGTGAGTGTGGCGTTGATGATCCGGTGTGTTTTTTCTATTTCCGTGTTTTTGATGATTACAAACGTGTCATCGACATATCTGACCCAGAGTTTGGGTTGAATTTGTGGTAGGACTGTTTGTTCTAACCTTTGCATAACTGCCTCTGCTATGAGTCCCGAGATTGGTGATCCCATGGGTGTTCAGTTGATTTGTTCATATATCTGGTTGTTGAATGTAAAGTGTGTAGTGAGGCATAAGTCCAGTAGTTTAAGTATGCTGTCTTTGTTGATAGGTTCCGCCTCCTGTTTTCTGTTCTGTATGTCCAGTAGGTTGGCTATTGTTTCTCTGGCTAGGGTTTTGTCAATCGAAGTGAACAGTGCCGTCACGTCGAATGAGATCATGGTTTCTTCTTTGTCTATGTGTGTATTCCTGATGACGTCCAAGAATTCCTGTGTTGATTGTATGGAGTGTTTGGATCCGCTGACCAGGTGTTTCAGTTTCTGTTGTAGTTCTTTGGCCCGTTTGGATGATGGTGTCCCTGGTAGTGATACTATGGGTCTGAGTGGGATGTCTGGTTTGTGTACTTTAGGTAGTCCATAGAATCTGGAGGTGTTGTTGCTTTCAGGTTTCATTCTGTGTAGGTCAGCTTTGGTTATCTGTCCGTTTTTTTGGAGATTCCTTAGTGTGTTATTTATTCTATTGGTGAGTTGTGGTGTGGGGTCAGATTCCTTCATTTGGTAGGTGTTGGTATCTGCGAGTAGTTGTTGTGCTTTTTTGATGTAATCCGATTTATCTAGGATTAATCTAGGATTCTGCCTTTATCTGCTGGTAGCAGACTTCCTAGCAGCACTAGAATGCACACTCAGGAACAATGGACTGACAGAAGAGACACAACAAACAGTGAGACAAACGGTCGTACCTATGATGATAAGAAAAAGACAAACACATAACCTCAACACCAAGGAGAGGGAAGCACGGAAAGCACTAAGAAACGATAAGAACATAACCATACTACCAGCAGCCCTACCACAAATTGAACCCAAACTCTGGGTCAGATATGTCGATGACACGTTTGTAATCATCAAAAACACGGAAATAGAAAAAACACACCGGATCTTCAACGCCACACTCACAGGAATCCCATTCACGAGAGAAGAAGAAAAGGATAGCCAACTCCCATTCCTAGACGTGATAGTACAGAGAACACCAAACGGAGAAATCAACACAAGGGTACACAGGAAAACAACACACACAGACCAAGTCCTAAACTATGAAAGTAACCACCCCAACACACACAAACGAAGCTGCATCAGGACACTATTCAAAAGGGCCACAACACACTGCAGTACACCAGAACTGCAAAAAGAGGAAGAGGAACACCTATACAAGGTATTCGCCAAAAACGGATACCCACGCAACTTTATCAACAGATGCCTAACAGACAGACCACGGAACGAGGACATGCCACAACCAAAAGGACTAGCCACACTACCATACGTCAGGAGCATTTCAGAACTGACAGCCAGACTACTGCGACCCTTAGGACTCATAACGGCACACAATCCAACAGCCACGCTCAGACAACAACGCACTAGAAAAAAGGACCTGATACCCAACATGAGCAAAACTAATGTAGTTTACAAAATACCATGCAAGGACTGCACAAAACACTATATAGGACAAACAGGAAGACAGCTAACAATCCGCATACATGAACATCAACTAGCCACGAAACGACACGACCAGCTATCCCTAGTAGCCACACACGCAGACAACAAGCAACATGAATCCGACTGGGAAAACACTACTATCATAGGGCAAGCCAGACAGAGAACAGCCAGGGAATTCCTAGAGGCATGGCATTCATCCACAAACTCCATCAACAAACACATCGATCTGGACCCAATATACCAACCACTACAGCGGACAGCTGAAACTGACACCCGGAAGCGGCAAGGACAGACCACTATAAATACCGGAAGAAACATCAAAGAAGCGCTTCGCAGGAGGCTCTAAAGCACTGATGATGTCGCCTAGCCAGGAGATGAAACGTTTGCAACAAAAACTTCCAGCTCGGCGAACAGAACCACAACAACGAGCACCCGAGCTACAAATCTTCGCACAAACCTTGATTATAGTTTGTTCGTGGCTCAAACCATATCATAAATATACTGTTTCTTATCTTACTGAGCATGCCAAGCAAATCAGACATTGAGAAATCTCGAGAGAGAATCAAAATGGATACCTGGTGACTTCAGCTCATCATTAGCTGTGTCTCAGATGATGATCCATAGCCACCAGTCACTCATACCTCTCATCCATGGAAATTGGCATCCAATGATTGCCAACCTCTCCCAAGCATCTTGGCTTCTCTCCTATACAAGTGAATGCCCCTTAGGAAACAGAGACTGGTATTGCAGGGAACAACAGCAATCAGCATTGGGAGGCTGCAGCAGAGACATTTTGTGCACAGGGACAAACATCCAATTTATGGGATTAGACCAAGCTGCATCTCAAGACTAAAAATGAAACGAACTGTGAATGCTGAAAACCTGCAACAAAAAACAGAAATTGTGGGAAAATCTCAGAAGCTTTGGCTGCAGTTGTGTAGAGAAATCAGAGTTAACGTTTCAGGCCCAGTGACTCTTCTTCAGAACAAGATAGTGCAGCTGGTCTTGCTGGTTGGTAGTTCTCAGTCAATGGGGTATATACCTTGTTGCATGGCAATGTGCTACATCTATACTAAGTGACAGCAGCCTACACAGCAAACTTACTGCATCGTGCAGTAAGCAGACAGTCATGTCTTAAAGTCTTAGGAAAATAGTCCTCAACTAAGTCCATGGGGTTCACCAGTTACGGAGTTCAGGAGAGTAAACCAAAGACAACAACCAAGACCCGTCCAAGGATTGGCCATGGTCAGGCATCTAGTCAGAGTGTTCTCCTTTGGGGGGAATCAGTGCTCTAGAGTTTAGGGAAAGGGTCATGGTCAGTTCTGTGGCTCCATAGTTGCTAGTCTGGGAAGGGTAAGGCTAATGCAGTGGGAGAGATGTACAGCTTGAGTTAGTGGATGTGGGAGGAGGATTCATCCATGGTCAGGAGACTCCTGTCTCCAAGGGAATAAGGGAATAGTATCACCAGACCTAGTTTAGTCACTTCAAATACCAGGTGCCTGTTCTGCAACACATTCTACCTCTCTTCATGACCAGGCAGGACAGCTACAGAATGTCAAGGATTGTTTGGATTTACAGTAGCTTTGTAAAGATGATATGGATGCTGGGAGAAGCTGATCTTTCAGTGAATATCTGGGGAATGGCAGCTTCTTCTGGGAATGATGTGTGGTAAGATGGGGCCAAAATCACATGTTCCAGGCACGATTACAGTATGATTGATAGTGACTGAACTGGTCCTCACTCTGAACAACTTCTCTTTCCAATCCTCCCACTTCCTCCAAACCAAAGGAGTAGTCATGGGCACCCGCGTGGGCCCCAGCTATGCCTGTCTCTTTGTAGGATACATGGAACAGTCCATCTTCCGCAGCTACACTGGCACCACCCCCCACCTTTTCTTCCGCTACATCAATGACTGTATCGGCGCTGCCTCGTGCTCTCACGAGGAGGTTGAACAGTTCATCCACTTTACCAACACCTTCTACCCCGACCTCAAATTTACCTGGACCGTCTCAGACTCTTCCCTCCCTTTCCTAGACCTCTCCATTTCTATCTCGGGCGACCGACTCCCACAGCTATCTAGACTACATCTCCTCCCACCTGCCCCCTGTAAAACCGCCATCCCATATTCCCAATTCCTTCACCTCCGCCGCATCTGTTCCCAGGAGGACCAGTTCCAATACCGAACAACCCAGATGGCCTCTTTCTTCAAAAACCACAACTTCCCCCCAGACCTGATCGATGATGCTCTCCACCACATCTCCTCCACTTCCCGCTCCTCTGCCCTTGAGCCCCACCCCTCCAATCGCCACCAGGACAGAACCCCACTGATCCTCACTTACCACCCCACCAACCTCCAGATACATCGTATCATCCGTCGTCATTTCTGCCACCTCCAAGCGGACCCCACCACCAGGGATATATTTCCCTCCCCTCCCCTATCAGCGTTCCGAAAAGACCACTCCCTCCGTGGCACTTCTCATCAGGTCCACACCCCCCACCAACCCAACTTCCAGTCCCGGCACCTTCCCCTGCAACCGCAGAAAATGTAAAACTTGCGCCCACACCTTCCCCCTTACTTCCCTCCAAGGCCCCAAGGGATCCTTCCATATCCATCGCAAATTCACCTGCACCTCCACACACATTATTTACTGCATCCGCTGCACCCGATGTAGCCTCCTCTATATTGGGGAGACAGGCCGCCTACTTGCGGAACGTTTCAAAGAACACCTCTGGGACACCCGGACCAACCAACCCAACCACCCTGTGGCTCAACACTTCAACTCCCCCTCCCAGTCCTCCAAGTACACGCAGGTCCTTGGATTTCTCCATCGCCAGACCATAGCAACATGACGGCTGGAGGAAGAGCGCTTCATCTTCCACCTAGGAACGCTCCATCCACAAGGGATGAACTCAGATTTCTCCAGTTTCCTCACTTCCCCTCCCCCCACCTTGTCTCAATCCCAACCCTCGAACTCGGCACCACCTTCCTAACCTGCAATCTTCTTCCTGACCTCTCCGCCCCCACTGCCACTCCAGCCTATCGCCCTCACATTAACCTCCTTCCACCTATCGCATTTGCAATGCCCTCCCCCAAGTCCCTCCTCCATACCTTTTATCTTAGCCTGCTTGGCACACTTTCCTCATTCCTGAAGAAGGGCTCATGCCCGAAACATCGATTCTCCTGCTCCTTGCATGCTGCCTGACCTGCTGCACTTTTCCAGCAACACATTTTCAGCTTTGATAGTGAATGAGGCAGGTTTAGTAAGATCTTGCTGGCCCTTAGGCAAGAAGCCCTCCAAATATCTCTCTGCAACATGTACTTATCCAAAGAAATGTCAATTGCAGCCTGGTGATCTATATTAATTTCCAGATAAGTTATACAACCCTGTAACAATCTGTTGACATCTGATTTGTTTCTTTAATGCTTGTGGTTGTGGATTCATTTGCATGTTGAAACATTGGGAGGCAATTTGACTTAGAGCTATTGTGGAAAACAAGCAATGTCGAATCAGCAGCCTATTAAAGAGCTATTCCCATTTTCATTTAGAAACGTTTTAATGGAGATGAATGTCAACAAAGATGTATAACAAAGAATGATCCAGTACGACATTATCATGCAAATTCAAAATTACCCGTTATATCTTTAAGCTTAAATATCTGTTATTTTTTTCAGTTTGTGGTACAGAGCGCAACATGAGTGATTCAAACATGCATTAGAATTTTTCTAAAAGTACCTGACAGCCTCATTACTAACACTGTATAATTGAATTTTAATAAGGTTTGCTGAAGCAGGCTAAATGGACTGCCAAGGTTAAGCTTCAAGACTAGTCAAGCAGCAGTGATTTTTAAGACAAAACTAGATCATATGCTGTCCAATCATTTCTCATTCGAACATTTATGGTCATAGCAAAGGAAGAGATAGTTTTATTCAAACAAAAACACTAAGTGCTTCATTTTTACAATTGTTATTAGCACATGGATAATTGAATACAATGCCTGCATAACCTTAACAATAGTTCTCAACACATTTGCTTTATGCCTTTTTTATATGCATTTGAATTGTATTATAGTCAATATAATTTAGTCTATGTCATTAATGCATGGCTTTTTACATTTAATCCATGCATTAATGAACCAATAGATGCAGAAATTATGTGCAGTTTAGTGCAATTTTCCGATATCAGTTGTGATTGTGGCACGACCTGTAAAACCAAGATTTGGGCATGATCATGGTACAGCTCTGAACTACAGTGGGATATTGATGAGACACTTAGCTGCTGAGGTGAAATTAGATATCACGTCCATTTCTGGGATGTAAAAGGATGGTATTGAGGGCTAACTTCAAAGCTCAAGATCTTGCATCTCAAGTCCAGGTAAAAATGTTCCTGCAGTAATAAATACGGTCATTTTTCCGACATCTCTGATGGCTACCTGGAACTGATACTGTGCCCATTACATTTATAAATAACCTTGTTTGGGTTTCCCTTGCCAAACCACATCTGGTGTGAGAAGGAGACAGAGTGCTTCTTTTTTGAGCACTCCACTCGACCTTCCTTGAAGGTATTAATTTTCATGGTAGCATATGATTAAGTAATATGCACCACCAAATAAAAGATAAATGCTTCTGTGCGGCGAGGAGAGCAGCAATTCTTCTCCCAGCTCCACATTAGGCAAAATCAGCTTGTTATCCTTCCATTGTTTCCCAAAGTCCACACTGTCTCACACCCCTGTCTATCGCCAGATCCCTCTCTTTCTCTGTCTTTCTCTCTCACACTTGCACGCACACCCACACACAATCACACTTACACACACATATACACATGTATCCCAGGGGAACTGACAACTGAAGCACATAGCCTAATATTCAATAGTATAAGATGGCCAGCTGCCTGTAGAGATGCAATAGGCAATTGTATTGCTCATGCATACAAAGTAATTGAGACCAAAAGCCTGGGGCTTTGCATCATCCAATGGGACGGGTGCTGACTGCACCTTAGTGGCTATATACCCTCAAATAAATCAGAAACAATTTCTAAGCTAGTCACTGCAGAAAGTGAGTTGTCACAGTAATGTAGATTTAGGTCTATGTCATACACCCAGGATTAATTTTGAAAAGGTACAACTTTGTCAGTTGCAGGGAATATAGCAATTGCTATTACTTCTTATGCTTTTGACATGTTGAAGAACTCTGACGGTGACACTACCAATTTTGCGAGTTTATAATTTCCAATTGAATAAACTAGACAATGGATACTAGAATTGGGGTAGCACATTATTTTTAAATTTATCTTGATGCAATGGTAAGCACCAGAACAAACAGCGGGAATGTTCATGCTACATCTAGCTTCCCCGGAGCACTGGGAGTAATAATGTGTGTATGTGAGATATCTCTATAATAGCTGAAGTGTTTCTTTTATCTTATAATTCAGAGGGATGCTACAATATCACTTCACAGAATTTATAGAATTTATCCTTTTCCATCAAAGCTCTTGTCCTGTTTGAATTGTATCCTACTCGATGATAGCTTGATGATTTCTTGATAATAGAGCACTCTGCAATGAAATTGCAAACATTCAAAATCCTCAGAAAGTCACAAACATTCAATTACTTCTGGACATTTGTGCATCATTATAAAATGCCACACCTGTATGATATTTTCTCAACAAAACTAAATCAAAATTCATACTAATATATAAAGGATTTTTTTTACCTATCTCCTTCCAATGAATTCCTAAAATCCATCATTAACAGAAATATTCATATACTAACTATACAGAGAAGCAGGATTGCCTTCAGTAAGACTTATTTTATTAATTTGTGGGATGAGGATGTCACTGGCTAGACCAGCATTTATTTCTCATCCTTACTGCCCAGAGGGCAGGAAAGAGTCAACCCATATTGTTATGGGCCTGGAGACACATGTAGGCTGGACCAGATAAGGATGACAGATTTTCTTCCCTGAAGGACATTAGTGAGCCAGATAGGCTTATCTGATAATCAGTAATGGTTTCATGGTCATCATTTTTAATTTTTAATTCCAGATTTATTTTATTGAGTTCAAATTCTACCATTTGCCAAGTTTGGATTTGAACCCATGTCCCCTGAACATTAGCTGAGTTTTTGGGTTAATGATCTCGTGATAATAACCACTGGGCCATCATGTCCACCAACAAAATTGACAGGTTTGAGGAATTGTTTTTGTTTAATGCATTGGCCCTGTTTTGAGCCATATATATAGTATGGACGTGCATGTGTGTGTTTTGTGCAGCTTGGATAATTGTGATACTGTCAAAGTTTTATGTATGGCAAAAATATTTTATCCGATTAGTTAATTTTTGTCAATGCCAATTATGTTGTGCTGCTAAAAACTTCCGCATTAGACATGCTGCATGAAATGGGTAGTAAAGTTATCAGAGAGAAAGGTGTTGGTTGATTAATATTGCACTGGTGGATGGGTGACATGCAACAGTTATAGACCGCAGTGCAATGTTAGTTTAAACAAATCACTGTTGTTTATTTTAAATATTTAATTAATTCTAATTGGTTGCAATATCTTAAAGGGTTCATGAATGGAAGTTCTTTAAGGGATAAATAATGATGTCGTCTTTAACTTGCAATCCTCCTACTGGGCGAAATATTTCTGAGGTTTACAGACACATTAATGCATAAAGAGATTTATGGCCGAATCTTAACTGAAATCAGCTAAATATGATTTTTGGTGAGTTTGTGGAAGGTTTTTCTCAGTGAGCACTAATGAATTTTCTCAAGCTATCTTCCCAAACTCACTTCATTAACTGCCCAACAAGCCCCTCTGCTAACCCGAGACTAGGTCTCGGAGTTTATTTGGGTTACAGTAGTAGAACAACAACCACAAGTGAGGTTTAGCAAGAAAAGACTTTATCTCAAATAAGTTTTGTTAATTCTATGACAGCAATTAGGTACATTAGCTAATTAAACATTGTTTCTGAAACTACTGGGAGACATAAGACACATCTTTGAGATTCTGTCAAAACTCAGAGCTATCCTCCCAAAGTCCCCTTCCAAGTTTGCTTGACACAATTAGACTAGGTGAGGTTTAATGCAGCCTCCAATATTGACCCTTTTAGAACCATTATATTATAAAGCAGCACTTTCCATCTGGAACAGGAGGAATGGATTCAAATGCCTTTTCTGATTTCAGGTGTTTAAATCACACTGCCAGGATAAGAGTTTGGATATCGGAATGAGGCCCAGGATGTAATGCTTCTCTGGAAATTAACTTGCAAGTTAGTTGATCTTGAAACTTGTTAGAAAGGTACTGTTTGCCAGGCAGACAAAGCATTGGAATCCCATGTAACTACTACAACATTGACGATACAGTTCAAGCACAAATTTTGGAGGCTTATGAAGAAGATGACATACTTTCAGTTTGCAATGTGCCTTATGGAATACTTAGTTGAGAATGTTGCATAGGAACAGCATGTTGGCAAAATGCTTTGAACCTTCTTACTTTTCTCCTAGATTACCGAATGACTGGAATCTCCTCAAATTTGCCAGTGTTTTGTGCTTGAACATTTACCTATCTCATCCATCATAGCTTATCTAAGTAGAAAAAAACAGTCATAAGTGACAAACAATGACTACCTCCAACAAAAGAGAATTCAACCATTGCCACTTCATCTTTCAAAGACATTCCTATTGCTGAATCCCTGCTGTCAATGTCCTGGGGCTGAACATTGTCAAGAAAACCAACACTGTGGCTAGAAGAGAGGCTAAGAATCCTCCAGTGAGCATCTTATTTATTAGATTTACATTGTTTCAACAAAATAAAGTCAAATACAGTAAACAGTTTATTCAAGTTTTTAAAAAAAATTCATTCAGGGGATGTGGGTGTCCCTGGCTGAGCCCCAGACCAATACCTTGCACGAAAGTAAATAGTTATGTTGAAGAAGGTCAATCATCTCAGCCACTGGGCATCATTGCAAGTGTTACTCCGGTAGAATCCAAAGTCTAATCATCATCAATTGTTTCATCAATGTCCTTCTCTCCATTATAAGGGCAGAAGTGAAAATAGTTTCTGATTATTGCACATTGTTCAGTATCAGTCACAACTTTTGGAATGTACTACCATAGGATTGGGGAGAGGTATTAGAGACAGGAAATTTAGAAGGTCCATGGGTGAGCTCTTAAATTGTCATAACTTTCAAAACAATTCAGGTACTTAAACATGGGATTAGTGCAGTTAAGTCAGCACAGAATTGATAGACCAAAGGGCTTCTTCTGTACTGTATGACTCTATCACTATGAGTCCTCAGATACTGAGGTATAACATGTCCAAATGCAGCAAAACCTGGACTACATTCAAGATTGATAACGTTGACAAGTAACTGTCATGCCACCAAATGCTAGGTCAATGATACCCAACAAGAGAGAAACCAATTATTACATTTTAATATTCAATGGTGCTCCCATTGTTGAATCCCCCACAAGAAATATCTTGAGGTTCACCAATAACCAAAGACTGAATTGGACTAGCTATATAAATACGGTGATTTCATGAGAAGGTCAGAGGCTGGGAATTCTATACAAGTAACTCACTTCCTAACTCCCCAAATATTTTCCACCATTTACAAAGAAGAAGTCAGTTTACTTGATTGTCATCCCATCTCACACCTTCAAAAATCATTCCTTCCATCACCAATGCCCATTCAAAGCATGGTGCACTATCCACAAAGGTGCATGCAACAACTTGCTAAGACTAACATGTAGAAAGCCAGCAGCCACAGGAGAAAATCAGCACCAGCAAGTTCTTCTCCAAGCCACACACCATCCTGACTAGTAACTGCATCACTGTTCCCAGCACTGGTTCAAAATCCTAAAACTTCTTCCCGAACAGTTCTGAGGGCGTACCTCCACTATATGAATTGTAATGGTTTAAGAAACCAGTTCATCACCCTCTTCTCAAAAGCAATTAGAGGTGAGCAAAACAAAGTATAATCAGCAATGTACACATCATGAATTAAAAATAAACTGAAAGCATGGTGGAGTTTCCCACATGTCTGGATCATTTATTTTAACAGTCAGGGGCAGTTTTGTTTCCTCTGTCTGACTTTCCTTTTCTCTCCAGCTTGCCTCAGAAATAGTTACGTCACCACTCTGTCTTTGTCTGGTCTGTGCAAGTTTCCAGATATCATTTTCCTGAAGTTATGGGTCTCTGTGTTAACTCATTGTCATCAGCCAGAATGACGTCCTATCTGGACCCTGCTACCCTATTCTCATCAACATGAATCCAGGCTGGAATGGATATGGAGTATATAACCTCCTTGAGTAAATTTTTCTCGTGCAGATATTTGTCATTGGCCTCTATTTGAAGCACCTACACCCAATGGTCAGAAACAACTGCCTACTCCATTTAGGCTATTTACTGAGGGCATGGGGGTTTAGCTGGTATGCCTTTGGTACTAACTGCTCTCCTGTTAAACTGGTCCCTTTTGTCACATCATAGCTGGTTGCACATTCCTCAAACAAGTGGGAATTAACCTAATCATTTTTCCCGTTAGCTGCTCTGCAATAATATCCATTGTTTGACTGCTCACTTTAAGTGCATCAGCTTTCTCTTCATCAATTTACTGACTAAATGTTAGAGTTTCCTTTAAGTTCTTGTTTTTCTGATTTAAAGAAAACACTCAGCTCTGACACAATACACGTTTTTGTCATGGCAGATCAAGAGAGACCAAGATGTTCATCCAGTCCATTCTGTCACAAATACATTTTCCAGTTCTGCCAAAATAGTTGTTGTTTATATTCCAACAGTTCCTAAGTTTGATAAGATGAAACTTGTCTTTTAGATACAATTAAAAATAGAAGATAAGGGTTCCTTCTCAGTTCACTAGATGGACCATTCCATTAGTGCAGCAGTTGCAAGACTAATGCATTATGCAGAGGAATTTGTTAGCCCCCGTGTGTAATTATCTATAGAATCACCGTCCATCCTATTTCTAACATGTGAATAAGAAAGACATGTAAATCTTATCTTTGCGGCCAGGTATTTATGAGAATAAAGTGGCAACACAGTGAATTTTACCATCCATTCATCATGACATCCAGACTGTCATCATTCTGCAGGGGTTTTCTCACATTGTTAGTCTGCATGTCCACTTAAAAAAAATTGATTAACTCAAGCTCTTTATTATAATAGGACACTAATGCAATTTTGGGCTTTCTGTCTATTGGAGTCTTGTAAACTCTAACAGCAAGCACTTTACATTTATTTTTAGAAACCAAACATGTATTTCAAACAGCTACCCTTCTATCTTCTCGTCAATACATTTGGCATGTCTCCTTGAGTTGTATTATGCTATCCATTTGCAAGATGCCAAATACATCATATTGAATCCCAATGAGGCCATCACAAACACTTCATGTGTATAAGGAAAGTTTAGAATTATTTTAGGATTGCCTGAAGCAGAATATTTAAGACTGAACCTTTCAATGCCAGCCAAAATATTCGAAGTTATGACATTGGTTTGACTCTCCATCATGATGAAAATGATGAAAGTGCCTGAAAATCATAATTTCTGTGCATGAACACAATATTTCTATTTTTGGGTTGCAGGGCTGGTGTAATGTTCGAATTATGTATGTTTCACAGAGGCAGCTACACATTTTAAAGTGCCCCTGCCTAAGTCAGATTTGATTTTTTTACATAGCATATTGAAGACCCAACCTGTGCACGACATAACTGATAGGAAGAAGTCTAAAACTGCCTTAATAATTTTGGAAAGTTGAGTAGTCTTTTGGAGATGCAGGATGCTCTTTTGAATGTAGTTCAAGTCACCTTTGGGAAAGGTAATGTGCCATTGGAATTGTAAAAAGTGGACAAGAATGTTTCTAAAAATGCATGGATTCTTTGGACCTGTCAAAACAGTGATGGAACAATTATCAAAATATCAAGTAACTGCCGCACAAGTCAAAGAAATGCCAATGATGTCAAAGATCTGTTATCATCATAATGATAAGAAATACACTGTTGATTTTTCAAATTTCTTCATCTGATTTTAATGGACTGAAATAGTTTTAAAAAGTAAACATAAACCAAAAGAACTGCAGGTGTTATAATCAGGAACAAAAACAGAAATAAAGGAATAATAAAATAGAGGAAGGGTTATGCTACTTGAAATATTAACTCTATTGCTGCCAGACCTACTGAACTTTGCCAACTATTTCTGTTTTTGTTAAAAAGTAAACACACTGACTTAAAATGACCATACACAATTAGCTGACTGCACAGCTTAGTCAAATGTTAATTAACTTAATGTGGAATAAACAAAACTACCTGAATTAAAATTAATATTATCAAATGATATTGAAACTAGTCCACCTGGTCAGCTGTGAAGAAATTGTTAACTCCTGTTTTGCTTTGCACCCATATGATCAGTTTCATACATTTGAGATAAACATATTGCTTGCAATTAACAAGATTTGCAACAATTAAATCACATTGAAGAATGCACTGAGCAATTGTATTTCAATGAGATGTTAGGCCCAGAAAGTAATCTTATTTAATCTAAGGCTGGAAGCTTAAAAGTTTTTAATTCAGTACCTACCGGGCAAGCGGGATGAGAATACTGCAACATATCAGTGAGCTAAAAGATTTCTGATGGGATAAATTGTAGCTATTTTGTGGAAGGAATAGGATTAACGGAACCAATAACCTTCCACTTACTTTTATATCAGTTAATAAGATAAATAAAATTTGTGTCAATGAACCTCCTGATAGTTTTATTAAATTATGGAAAAAAGAAACGAGAATGAGACTGATTAGATCCAGCACAGTTATAGTGGCTTTCTGGATGTATCTGTCTACAAATGCCATCATAAACAATAGAAATAACTATTGATGAAATTATTTGATGTACGGTAGATTTATTTAAATGACATTCTGCGCCCACAGTTTTTTGACATGCACATTAATCTACCTATTTTTAGGATCTTGCTTGGGTTATATTTGCACACATTCTAATTGGAATAGATGAATGGTTCATCCATTGCTTTCACCAGTAAAATTCTAAAGAGAGTGAGACCATGAAAAGTTCAGGTGTGGGCTCATTCAGTTGCAATAACAATAAGCTGAAGATTTGCTGGATGTTTCCTAATGAAAGGCTAATCTCGAATTTTTACCAGATGGTACTCTGACTTAAATCTGTTTGCACTTCGTAAAATAACAGCCATCTCCATCACCTGATCTTTAACACTAATATATACAGCTTCAGTGCAGAATTCTGTAGCAAGGAAATAGCAAAAATAAAGAGCACATGAACTGCGTTCTCTGAAAAATGTGGAAATGGGAACACATTTTGTTTACACTGAGAAGACATAAAATGTTATCTTAGCTGCAGGGATTAAAGAGTAGCATTTGTGTTTTATAATTTACCTAGTCTAGTCTTGAAAAAGGCCAATTATAAATATGTGCATAACATTCACAATTTAACTACTGAAATGACAGGTAATAAAAATGAATAATGCTCTATAAAATGAAGTAAGTTGCAGTTTTGTACAGAATATGAAGGCATGGCTGTTTGTAATTCCTGACATCTCAATGTATATGTGTTAACAGAGATGATGCTCAATGGAAGCAAAAGGATTACACAATTTATCACAGTGACCTTGTGCATAAAACAGATTTTCCTATTTAATTATTTGTAATTTCTCAGATTTTGCACCAAACAGTTTGCCATCTCCCTTTACACACTAAAACTGACAGCAACCTCTGGAGTCATCATGTGAGGATAATGACTTGGCAATGCAGTGCTGAGGTCCCCCAGAGTGCAATCCCTAAATAATCAATGAAATGGTATCAACTTGCATGTCTGTGATATTGGTTTCATTGTAAAAAAATCTGGAAAATGTTAGATTTTGTTGAATGAAAAACAACTGGCATTTTAATGACAATGTAACTTCATAATTTATACTAAGAAAACCTTATTGGCCCTGAAAAACTGACTTATATTTGGGAAAATTTCTGTAATTATTCATCCCATAAAGCGTGCTTTTAAAAGTTTATGATCTTTTAGGTTCTGTCTTAATCCAAACATAATAATTTGCTTGGCTGTCAGAAATGTTAGGTGAGAAGTGAAGGATAGAATATCTTTAACCTTCTGACTTACTGTGTTTCAATGTGATTGATTGTTTACCTGCCTGCTGACATAATTGCTCATGTATGCCTAAAGATCATCTTGATTTGGCATCAAGTTTAAATGACATCGGCAAAGGGCAAATCCATGCAATAGAGATCAGTGCGGGCATTCGTCTTCAAGGTCTTCAAGGTCTGCCTCACCATTAACTGCTAAATCCAGCTCAGTTAATTGAAAACATTTCTATGTAGTGCACATTCCTGTCAAAGTTAATTTTCCCCTTACAGTTTGTTTATGAAGTCCTTGCTGTAAACTAGCTTTCTCTTTGTCTGTAAATAATGCCTTAAGACATCAAGTAATATTACTATTCGTTATATGTGACATGTGATGGAAAATATCAGCCACTAATTGACCAAAGAGGTCATTATGCACAAGCGCTAGTTAAATATTTAGAGTTGAAAGTCTGGATTTGTAATAGGTCCATGGAAGTTTGAGCAATTGAACACCAGTGTGTTTGTGGGAGTGACATAAAATAGTGTTTTGCTGGAAACCATACTTAGATTGTGGAAGCTTGGACAGTTCTATGATTTGGGAGATTCAAGATTGACAATCTAAACCTATTCTAATCTCGATAAAGGAGAATATTGGGTTTAACGATGTCAATTTGACTAGTTACAAACAATGTAGAAAATATGAACAAAAGTTTCAGGCTAATGCAGCTCCAATAATTAAGGTAAAATTATCTCAACAGGTCAGAGAGAATAAACCCCTGATATGAGGAACTTTTTTGGGATGACATGGAAAAACTGTTCTTACCAACGTTTTACATAATCTCCATTGTGCTGTCATCCATCAGCCATCAGTTTTGTGATATGATCTGTAAATAATAATCAAATTAATATGATTCAGTGTCATAACATTTATGTAGTGTGATCAATATCAGCCCCATTATGTCTTTTGGATTACTGCAGATGGCTCTTAACACTACTGACTGAATGAGGCTGTCTAATTAATCAAAATCCCCTTCTGTGGCAAGGATTAAAAGCACAATTGTAAAATTATTGAAGGAGAACTCAACACAGGAAACAATAAAGGTCAGCGTAAATAGAAAAGAGCACTTATCAGTATGAGTTAACCTTTAATTATCTCTGATACTGAAACTAAAACCTAATGCAGTTAGAAAGCAATGATTAGCTGGATACAATACTGAAGTCAACAAAAAATACTCTAAAACCTTTCAAGAGGCTTTTAGATATGACACAGTTTTCTATGGAAGGATAAGATACAAGTGGAACATTTCATTTCTTATATTTATGTGGAATTTGTTATGATTCCAACTGATGTAATACTGCACAAGTCAGAATCCAAAATGAAACCTAGTGTGATGGGCTGCAAGTTTTATTTTTGTAGTTTAGTTAGCCTGATGATTAGTTGCTGAACATATTCATGGGAGACTGTCAATACACTTTACTTTAAAATAAAGCCTGTTTTGCAAAGAAAACTAAGAAAGAAATCTATTTCTTTTACAATTTGGAAAATCTGCTACATAAAGAGTAAACAGCAAGATTCAGCTCCTGTCCAGCAATATCTTTTCCAGACACTCAAACCCGTGAAGTCCCTCTCTAGTCTTCACATTAAAATTTCTTATTGAACTGTTGAGTTAGCAAGCAGTTCTTTTGATGGTATTTTGTACATATACCAGATGTGATTCCAACTGTTCCTGTCTCTCCCAAAGTCACATAGATAGCCAAAGTCACTGTCTTTTCTCTGACTTTGACTGCCTTCAGGCAGCAAATAAATGTTTAAGTAAAACAAGGAACTGTCAATGTTGGAAATCTGAAACAAAACCAGAAGTTACTGGAGAACTTCAGCTGGCCTGTCAGCATCTTTTGAGCGAAAGCAGAAAAACAGGAAACTGAAGAAGGGTCCATTTTGGTGGTGGAGCAGAAATTGAGCCCTCAGCTGAGAATTTTGATTTCATCTAGTTGAAGGTGTGGTCAGACAAGTTGACGATGGTTTTTCCTGTGGTGGTACCGGTTGCAACCATGGTGCCAGGAGAGGGCTGGTTACTGCTGGTGGCGAAGCTGAGGTTCTCCAGTTTCCTGTTCTTGGTGTGCATGTAGGTGGTCTATTTCCATTGTTTCCTGAGCACAAGCTGAGAATATAGACTCTACCTTGATTTCAAGGTGCAGCATCTACTGTAGAACTGGTGTATGAGATGATTGAGGAGAGTGCAAGAGGTACAATGGCAGAGTCTTTCAGCATAGTCTGTATTGAAGATCGACTTGAGTGGGTTCATGATCCATAATCATTTTGGGATTTTCTCTGCCTTCTTGCATCTCTGCAGAAACTTGATGTCTGTCGACATGTGAGATCTTCTTGGAGATCCTTTTCACTTTGAGCTTGACATCTGAGACAGTACTACCAAAGCCTCAGAGGAATATCCTGTACCACATGCCAGTTCACAAGTTTGGAGAATGACAGTCTCAAAAGGTTTAAGAGTGCAAACTTGTGAGAACCTCACTTTGACATCTCTGCAACTGGCCAAGGAAGAAGCACCCCAGGTCGCTGGGACTCAGAGGGCTGTAGGAGTGGAGGCAGCATGCAGGAGCATGTACACCAGGTCCAACATCTTCAGGGTCTGCTGGAGAGGCAAACAAGATTACTTTCCATCATGCCAGCCATTGGTTCTCAGTACTGGAGTCTTGGTGAGGGGATTGGGGAACCTGGCAAGCACTCCAGACTGCTCTTTGTCAGGAGGCACCCAACTGGATGAGGAATTGCGCACTTGCCTCTCAGAAGTCTCCTCTGTGGACATCCAGAGATGGCTAGGCCCTCTATTTCCACCCCACCTGCCCTCCTCTGATGCTTGAAAGTTCAAGGTCAGGACGGTGACCTGCCTCTGGTAAAAAGGTCCTCTGCAACACCCCTTGCGATGCTTAGTGACACCAATGCAGCCATAGAGCTCCACTGCAGCGCAGGCTCCCCCATATCCAGCTGTAAAAGCAGGAACTTCAGTGAGACATGGTGGGACAGAAAGAAAGGAAAATTGAGTTTTTGCGATATGGTTGTCATTATACTGTAAATATGATATGATGTTATCATGAACTTGATTGTTTTAATATGACATTGGTGTGTTTGACTCTCTATACAGCCCTGAATGTAACTGTATCTGCATGGTACCTAGTGCCATGTCCAAACCAAATATCATTTGACTGATGTGAGATGGCTTAAGGGCTTGCTCTGTCCTCTCCATGTATCAGCCTGGTATTGGAATTCTCTATTCCTGAGATGCTGCCTGGCCTGCTGTGCTTTGACCAGCAACACATTTGCAGCTGATGTTTGATATAGACCATGCTGCATGCTCTGGAAGTAAAAGGAGCATTTTTCTTGAGATGTGCTAGCACCTCATTTAAAAACATCCCTAAACCCACCTTGTGTCCAAAATTGTTAACTTGAATTAAATGGTCAATGATATCTGGGCAGAAAGGTGTAAAATATACAGAGAGCCACCTGCAATGATCATCACGAATTGGTGACTTCCATACATCTCAGTTCTGAACAGTGCATTGGTCTGTGTGTAATGTTGCTTCCCTTTAAAAGGCCTCATAATGACCTCCTTCCCAGGCCAAGACTTTTACTGCACCTACTTAAGATGTGGACGAGCTTTTGAATTCCAGCATGCTGAATAATGGATGTTCCTTGGCCAATGTTCCCATTATTTGTCTTTCAACATCAGGAAGGCCTTGACTATCCAGATTCCCTTTTCATGTCCCCTCCAACAGCTACAAGAACATTCACCAACCTATGTTTCCCCTCCAGTCCCGGCATACAAGGTGACCATGCCTAGGGTAGTCATAAGCTGTCCCCCACTTGAAGCTCAGTCTGCTCCAGACTGAGAATGAACCACCCCTCCCCCATCCTGCATTACCCCATTTACATCCAATCTTTACCATATCTGCCTTTACAAAAACAATTGTCCTTCAGCCTTTATTCAAACCTGCAATCCCTAATCATGACACATAAGTTCCTGAGTCTTCTTTCAATGACAGTAGAGCCCTTATTCCCAAACCCTCCACATATCCCTTTCCCTTTTGTGTCTATGGTTGGACCTGGTGAACTGACTATGGTCCACCCCTCTGTGCAACCCAACCAGACAGCCTCAGATGGGAAGTGCCTAGATCCTGACTGATAGCTTGATCATATTTCTCCACCAGCCTGTTCCCCACTGTCCTGCAACTGGGGTTATCATGCCTTGGGCTGACCATGACTCACTCCTTGGTGACCAATAATGTCAAAAACAAATACTGGCCATAAGCAATCTTGACCATGCCATTGGTCATTAGAAATTGGTCACACTTATGTGTGTGAAGCAGATGTAATCGCAGGTGATCTGAAAGGTCTCTGCTTCACACTATAATTCACAAAGACACAAACCTGGATTGTCTTTACGTTCCTTTAGAGTCTGCACCTATCACCTTACCCTATAACTATTTGACAATGAGCTCTTATATGCAATACTGCCTCTCTTGTGTGATGTTGAGGGTGGTGATTGTGAGTGTGGGGGACGTGTTTTTAGTAATCCTACACTAATCACCATCTCCATTGTACTTGCAAGACATGACACAAGTTGTGCAGATTGGAATAATATCTCCTATGTTAAAAGTAAACATGCATTCATTGCTTAATTCTTATTGTCAGAGTCCTTCACGTCCAACTGTATTGCGAATTATACAAATCTGTCATTACAGATTACTGTATGATGTGAATCTGACTGCTCTCATTACTAAGGAACTGTTCTGTTTCTGATATTCCCCACATTGGTTAGTTGGAACAGTGACTAATGGATCCAGCCACAGTAAGGATTAGCATCACTGTGGAGCTGGAACACACAGAAACATAGAAATCAGGATCATGAGTGAACAATTTAGACCTTTTAGCCTGCTCTGCTATTCAATATGATTGTGGCTGATCATCAGTAGCCTGGTACTGCATTCACTTATGCGCTTTGACCAATTTAGCTTGAAGAACAATATCTAATTCCTTATTCAATATTTTGGTCTCAACCGCTTTCAGTGACAGATAATTGCACAGGTTTGCCACTGTCTAGGTGAGAGGTCTTTCCTCATCTCAGTCCTAAATGGCATACCGAGTGCCATAGTTAGTGACTCCTGGTTCTGGACTCCCTGGTCATCAGGAACATCCTTCCGAAATTTACTCTTTCTCATCCTGTTAGCTGATCCAGTCCCTGTTCATACATCATTCCCGGGAAACAGTGTCGTAAACCTTTGTTCCACTTCTTCCAATAGTCAGAACATCCTTCCACAGCGAAGGAGCCCCAAACCGCTTAAATCTTCCAGGCATGGTCTTGCCAAGCCCTGATAAAGGAGGGGTGAAATTGAGGAGAAACAAATGTGCCAGCAAGTCTAGGGCCGGCACTAAACTCAAGCTATTATGAACATGAAAGCAATCACTGCTTAAAGTGCCTTCAGGATGCAGGGGAGCTACAGGACCCTCAGTGTCTATCTCTCACACTGCCATTTCCTCCCAGATGAGTGACACTGGAGACTCAGGATGTCCCAGGATGCTGTCACAGGATTGTGTCATATGCTAGAGTAGGGGTTCCGATCTGAAGGAATGGGTAACCATCTCATTCCAATTGCCATCAAAGTGACAACTGTACTGAATTTTCACAAAACTGGCTGCTGTCAAGGATCCACTGGGAGCATGTGTAGGATCTCTCAATCCTTATTCCACAAAAAATCTCAGCTGTTATTGATGAAATTAGAGACAAATCACATTCTTGCATCTTGTTTGCCTGCAACAATGTAAATGCTGCAGCCAGATAGCAGACCTGTGTGAACATAGCTGGCTTTCCCTTTGTGCATGGTGTGATAGACTGTACACACATTATGTTGAGAGTGCCATATCATGCAGTATAGCTGACTTCATCCATAGAAAAGTGTTCCATTCACCAATGAGGAGGAAGATGAGGACATCGATCGTTAAACTGATTTATGAGGTGAGAAAGTTAGCAAGCCAATTAACATGCATTCTGAGATTCAGTGCAGGCAGTTTGAGATGTTATCCATATCCAGTTCACAAGGTTACATTTTCAATCTGATGGATTGCCTTGGGGTTGAGTGGAGAAAACAATGTCATTAACCTGAGCATGCATGTCTAGTTTGCAACTTGAATCTGCTAGGATTACAGTGTGTTCGTGAAAGAATTAGGAGTAAAGCAACTTTTTGTTTTGAAGAATCATGTGTGAATGTAACCTTGCACTATTTTTTAGCAGTTAACCTTTACGAAGTCCAATAATAATTATCTAGTATTCTTTTTTGTGTCAATAAATGCAACAAGTCAATTAATGTGATGTCACTCGGCATCTCTGACCTTCAAATTACACATTTATCCAAATCTTGTTTCGATTTTCATAGTGATAGTTAGTCCCTCACCTATTGTGATTGTTGTATTATTGTCACACTTCTTCCTAATGCTCATGTTTTTGGTAACCTGTTAATAATCTTTACAAAATATGATGTTTCAACATTGACATTTCATTTTAGACTTAGTATCATGTAGTAGATCCATTTGAATCGTTAATAATCTGAGGTTGCAGCCAAATTTATGGGTAATTGCTGCCATTGTGAAATGTCCAGATGGTGACAGAAAGGTTTTGTTCGTGACTTGTTAAACTACGTGGCAAATCACCCACAATGGGACATCACTGAATTCAAAATTTATATTAGACTTCATTACTTGTAATCGCCAGGGGAAAATCTCGAGCGCCTGCTTTTAGCTCTCAGTTGACATTTGCTGAATTGAGCTGGTAATCATTCATTGGGGAAAATCGTAGAATGCATAAAGAGACAGTTTCCCTATTGTTGTTGGTCTCTGTAGTTAGTGTTCTCTTTTAAGAAGGGAAAATCAAATGTTCGCAATGTTTGACTCAATATTTAAATATTCACTGTCAAACAGAGATGACTAATGCTTAGGATGTTTTAATAAATGGCCTAAAATAGAAATATATTCTGACATTTAACTTGAATTGAAAAATAAATTTTCTGAGCGCCAGACACTTGATTGAAATGCAGCCGAGGGAATGAACTAACGGCCTCTTGTGCCTCTCATCCTGAGGTTTATATCAAGAAATTGACAGAAATAACCAATATACGAAACTTGAGCATGTGAGTTTTGAATTCCTTGACCTGGTTGAGAATGAATTGTGGAAAGTTGCACTTGTTTCCCATTGGTACTGACAGTGCCACAGCTGTGTCTATCCTTTGATAAGTCATTAGAAGAGATGACATGTGTATCTTTGCAGAATTGGATCCTAGGGAAAAGTAGACAGATGTTATAGCATAAATCAGATCTTAACTATAATGTGGTGTCTCAAGAGATACTAGGTTCTCTTTTGTTAAAGGTTACTGAACCAGGACTTGCATTAAAGTTAATGCAAGCTTTTATCAGAACTTTAAGTGCATTTTCTACATTGAAAAGTACAACATATTGTATAATATATGTCTTTACAATTGCAAAGCTTGAATATAATTGAATTGATTTTAACTGTACTTCAATAAGTAGGGCAGAGTGTATAAGATTTGTCATCTGAGCACTTTGTCAGGACTGTATGCAAAGTTATAATGCAAAGCATAAGGATCAGTGAATTACTCAGAATGTCAAATAGTTACGTTAAAAATTGTAAAGTAAAATCATGTGTAGACCCAAATGAATATAAACATTTCTGCTAAAAATACAGTGCACCTAACATGGTATAAAAGAAGTATTTATTGATAAGGGGAATGTTCTATTTTAATATATATATTAAACACGTTCCTTCTTGTTACGCATGCTGATTGAAGTTAATTCAGTAATTGTCAATCTTAGCAACCAAGGATAATGCTACGGAAAGGATAAAAATAAAGAAACCTTTCGGAGCCTCCCAAAGTGCTGAACAGGAAACTGCTTATTTATAAAGTGGTCAACGCAGCAACCAACCTTTACACAGCAATATCCTACAAACAACAACTGAGATCAAATAATCGTAGGGTGACTCCAGCACAGAAAGAGACCATTCAGCCATTGTGTTTGTGCTGATTGTCTAAATGAGCTCTGTGTGTCCTTCTACTTTGCTGCTCTCTCATCATAGCTTTGCACATTTTCTTTTCCAATAATGCCGATTTCCTCTTGAAGGTCTTGATTGAATCTGACTCCAACTCACTTTCAGGCATTGCATTCCTATTTGCTTCACAGTAAGGACTTTCCCAAGTTGTCACTATTGCTTTTTTTTTGGCTAATCACCTTTAATCATGTAACTCTGGTTCTTGATCTTTCCATCAAGATAACAAAAAAATTCTTTCTATCTATATTGCCAGACACCTCATGATTTTGAGGAACACTATCAAATCTTCTCTCAACTTTCTCTTGTCCAAGGGAAACCGGAAATTGTGCAAAAACTCTAAGTAGCAGAATGGGTGAAGTTCTCCATTGTGCTAAAAATTGTATGAAAAGCAAGGCTGATCAGAGGAAAATAGTGTGAAAAGAGGGTTCCTCCATTTTGTACAACAATTTAACATATAGTATATCTCCAATCGAAGGTCACTAAATGTTATTCAAAATCCTTGAAAATCATTTTAAAAGCAGAAATAGAAGGACATTTCTGAAATATAGAAGTTATTCAACATCAATTAACCTAAATACATAACATTTTATGAAAAGCGAATGAGAAGATAACTCAAAAATCTTTACAAAGTTAACAAAACTCTTAAGGATGAAGCTTTAATAATAATTCCTCTTCACTCCAGTGATTAAGAAAAATTATTATCATATTTCAAAGAATGTGTGGGTTTCCTCCGAGTGCTCTGGTTTCCTCCCACAGTCCAAAGATGTGCAGGTCAGGTGAATTGGCCATGCTAAATTGCCCATAGTGTTAGGAAAGGGGTAAATGTAGGGCAATGGGTGGGTTGTGCTTTGGCGGGTCTTGTGGACTTGTTGGACTGAAGGACCTGTTTCCACACTGTAATGTAATCCAACGTATAAAATAGTGAAGACTGAGGATTGAATACAATTGAACTAACTGTAAAAAATTAAGACATTGAACAGTAAAATCAGCTACACCTGTACCTGTTTTTCAAGTAAACTGTTTGAATAAAAGAAGCAACAGTATTTAAATACAATGGCACTGGAGAAAGATATTATAGCTCTAAGCAGATTTAAAATCACAAATCATTCAGGCAAGGAATTGAACAGAACTGTTTGGAAGAGACAATTCATGCAATGTAAAATTGCTTCAGGATTGGAGAAGAAACCGAGAGAAAGAACAAGTGAACATATTTGTTTACCCTGCAGATTGAGTTTGGAATGTAAGGGAGGAGACAGCTGCTCTGATAATGTTGTAAGACCATTTGACTATTACATTCAAAGAAGTATCAATTGTGGAATGGAGGGAGGAAGGATAAACAGAGAGATGCAGCTTCCTTGAAAACTCACTGACAACTTTATAAATAATCTTTCCACCTTGTTCAAATTTGGTGATGACGTTGGTTTCTTCACCAGAATTAATTTGAGGCAGAATTATCATTAGATTTTCTTATGTACTACAATCAAAAGAATGGCTTTGTCTTTGTAGTTTGAATTTGAGGAAGGAATGATTGCCACTGGGAGACAGTGGACATTTTTAGCTTTAAAACTAAAAGAACAAATTGGCTTATGGACAGTTTACTTTGATCCATGATGACATGGTATGTCATGGTTTCTGCAAGGATGAAGGATTAATTCATGCCTTAACATAATTCTGGAAATTTCTTAAAATATAAATTACTGCAGATGGGGTACCTTCTATTTAACGGACATTCAAAGACAAAAAAAAACCTGTGGGATTTATCTTTTATTGTTTTATTCTTCCCCAAAACTTGAAATCTATTTTCTATTAAGAATTATTAGTTCCAATCTTGAAACTTGACAAAATAACCTATAAGGAGACCATAAGAAATAAGAACAGGTTGGGGCCGTTTGCCCCCTCAAATCTATTCCACCATTCAATAGGATCCCACACTCATCATATCCACTTTCCTACCCCTTCCTCTAAACCCTTGATTCCCCGACTGATCAAGAATCCATCTATCTCAGCCTTAAGTAACACAAGGACACTACCCATAGTGCTTTGTGGAAAAGAGGCCCAAAGACACTCAACAATGAGAAGAAATCCCTCCGGTAATGAAACCAGTCAAATTGTAAATAAGTGTGAAAGGCCTCCAAGAATCTTCACTTTGATAATAGTAGTTTCTAATTTTAATGAATCTGGGTAGACAATAGGGTGTTGTTTCTATGACCTAAACCGGCTTCAGATAAAGTATTTTGTTACCTCAAGACCCAGGCAAGGTTAAGTTGGTTTGTTGTCCAACCATCCACTATCTAAAAGAACAGAAATCTGATTAATTACCTGTCAACTCAGGCAGTATCAGGGGGACTAATGTGTCTTCATTTGCAAATATTTGCTTTTATTGATAGTCAACCATCTGGAAACCCAAAGATTTCAAACTTTGTTCATCCATTAGTCAATGGAGACATTGGATTTTTTTTAACTTTACAAATAAAAGAACAACTTGGCATATGAGCAGTTTATCTTGACACCAATAAAAACAAAAGATAAATTCATCCAGCCTTGCACTGTGCACATTTTAAAGATGATTTATATCTTATGTTTCTATTAATTACTGAATTGCATACCTTCTCTCTAGAATCTATATTTATATGTGTACATGTGTCTGTTAGCATGAGGAAATAAATATATTTCATTGTATTTATGTTTCAATATATTTTGTGAACAAATATGGTATTTTCTTCATAAATATATCATGAATATCAGGTTCTCTATATAAATGAATAAAAAGTAGAGGGCTGAATCTGCCCAGAAATCAGCTAAGTGTCATTTTTTTTCCAAAGTTGCGGTCTAAGGGAGTAAGCATCAAGCTGGGATTGCCAGGTATCCACTTTGATTTTCACACTGGGAATTCTCAACATTTGGTTTGTATCCAGTGAGTGATAGAAGGGGAGACTTCATAGTAAGAAACAAAATGAAGTAATAATGATGGAAATATTACGATGATAGTATGGTTTTAAGAGGTGAATTTTGTCCTTTTCTTTTTGAAGAAAGGTTTTGAACCATAGGTGATAAGCTTTCTCTTCCAAGCCAATAAAGTAAACAGCGTGTTTGGCCTTGTGTTTTTTTTAAGATAGATCAATAGAAGCAGCAGGAAAGGATGGAGTCAGGCTCCCACAGAGCCAGGGTTTTAGTTTTGCTTTCGGTTGTTGTGGAAGCTGCCATGCATCTCTTCCTGTTCTAGAAAAGAGCTTGAGCTTTCTCTGCCTCTTTGCCAGAATTTCCTTCTGGACTAGAGAAACACCACATGTGAAAGAATTTTTACTAAGTTTGCCTTTGCCAATGATGTGTTTAAGGGATGCTATTATTTTGGAACAATTGATGAGTAGTAGTTAAATAATATACTAATTTGTTTAGGAATCCACCACAGGACCCTAATAACTGTTGGAATCTAGGGGAGAACTAATGTTTAGAATGATAATTTAGGATAACATTGGTCTTTTATATCATTGTAGAAAAGACCACCAACTCAAAAATCCACTGTATACAATACTAATTAGTTGGTGGAATTGCAACACAAGATCTAAATGTTAGAAGCTGTGGTGTTTATAGCATAACACTGGTATTGATGTGAATATCAAGCATATTATGAAGTGAATGTTATCTTGTTAATGATTTATCTATTTGAAAAAGTGGACTGTATTGCTTTCTTTAATTGATAATTATCATATATGCTTCACATCTCGGGATTTGTCCGTAATGACTGACAGTGATTTATCAAGACAATCATTGTAGCAATTTTCTCATTTTGTTTATCCTTTAAGTATTCATATTAGATGGATTGGGACACTCACTGTCAGAATAAATTATTAGCTTGGCATGAATTGGGCATATTTTGTTTATTCCAATGCATAAATAAGTTTTATTCTTTGTTACTTAAGCATTTATTTAATGGGTGCACAAAATATCAAATGGGCAAACTGCTAAATAGTTCCAATGACATGATTTTCATAAATAAAAACAGAAAATGGGGGTCAACAACCGAATTCTGTGTGATGTAAACAGCTTCAAAGATTCATTTACATGTAAATCAAAAACCTAATTCTATTATTTGGCTCTGGTTATCATTGTTCTCCCTTCTGGGGAGTTTTGGAGTAGGCAATGGTTAAAGAGTTTGCATTATGCCACCACTTTTCAAGTTACCAGTTGTTTGCAGGAAAAAACGAGACTTCTATTCTTTAAACAAATTGAATTTTTCAAATTTCAATCTGAAATTTACACGTTTTCTGTTTGAAGAGCAACAGTGAAAATTGAATGGATAATTCAACTGAACTCTGTCTCCTATTAATTGCTCGTAGAATTGTATGATTTTCACCAGTGAAGGACTCAAATCCATCTCATCCACCACAGCCCACACAACAGTATTCATAAAGGAAGAAAATGAGCAGACAGAATAAAATGAATCTTACCAAGAATAAGCTAAGTCATTCTTGGTGGGTTTTATGCAAAATTTATCTCAATGAGACCTAACGAATTTTCTCAGCTGTCATCCCAAACTCATTCACTGCCAAGGCACCATGAATTGCTCATCCTTTCCTTCCACACAACTTAGGTGGATGTTTTGCCTCGTCCCACTTAGACTTTGAGATCAGTCATTTGATTGAAGCATATGCGGTGAGTTTGCCATGGAGACCACTGTAGGTGGGAGGATGACATAACATGGTGCCATACAGCACTGTGTCTGCCTTCTTGTCTGATCACTGCTAACAACCATGACAAATTGCATGGCTTTGTGTCCGTGCTAAGCAGCGTGACAAGTTTACAGTTCTGTGAGTCATTGAGCTCTGGCTAAAGGGGTGAAGTGCCAAGAGGTAAAGCAGAGATGCTGTGAACACCAAAGTAGGAACAAAGCAATTGAATGTGAGAGAGTACACAATGATTCCTGAAATGTACCCCTAGACAATCTATGAGAAGAGTGCTTTTGCCTGCATGCAAACTGTCCTAGCAACATTCTATGAATGGTGTGCTCAAAGTGAGCATTGAAGTCTAGAACTACACTTCAAGTGGATCTGGGATGTGTCCTAATGATAATGTGGTGAGGCTAATATGTATTGGATGATAAGATTTGTGGATTGAAGGTACATGTGGTAATTGCCCATAGAGTATGTCCCGAAGTGTGAATGTCTGCTGTTGAAAACAGAAGCATGGTGGAGCATGTGTTAACCTGAAGGTACCAGATAACTTTTTGCCTTTTGTATACAGAATTGTCACCACCTAGTTATGATCTAGCTGGTGTGAGAATGGAAAACTGCATGTCAGTGAGGTGAGATTAGATAGTAATGAGATGGATACGTTTGCCAATATGGCTTTTGATGCTCACTCTTGAGAATCTCATCTCACTATTTAGCACACGATTGAAAATAGAATTCTTTTCTCTTGATGTTGAGAACCTTGTCACTGGCCATCTCAAATATTTTTGTCAACTTTCTCACAATTGTCCATTTTTTTTTCAGGGAATGGGAAGATTTTGTCCAGTGTTTTACAAACAGAGTCTCTTTAGATTACTGCCTATGAAATGGATGACTTGTTGGACCATTACAGACCTCAAAAATAACTGTTCTTTTGCATATATTTGCACCTGAATGTTGTGAGAAATTGTGCACATGAAATAATTGGATATGAGAATACAAATTCATTAAGGCCAAGAAAAATACATGTAAGAAATAATGCAGATGTGGCAAGCTGACACACACAGGTCCACATATGAGTTTATTATCAGTATAAAACAGAGTCGTATGCAGTGCCATGAGCAGTATAGAAATGCCAGTTCCTTCTCTGGGTTGAAAGAGGCACTTAATGTTCTTGGGCTTGAAAGTTAAATATTTAAAATTCTTTATACATGCAATGTCACTTTTAATATGGATCCTCCTTCACTTTGCAAAAGAAAAAATACTTAAAAGAGATACGGAATATATTACTGAAGGAGCTTTGTTTCAAATATTGATAACTGTGTAAACTCTGCGTTATGTGAATAAGGCTACACAGAATTGTAACCAGACTTTAAAAGCACATGGACTGACATCCTGCATGATTCATTGCAGAATAAAAAATATTTTCATATTTAAAGAATGAGGGAACACTCTCATTTTGAAAGCATCTTTCATGAAACTGAGATGTCCAAAAGTCATTACACAAATGTCTACAAACAGTAACTAATCTGCCTCAGAAAATCAGAATGCTGCAGAATCTGAAACTCAGAAAGTGAAACAGGAAATGCTGTTAAAAAGCTAAATTGCTTAGGCAACATCCAGGTAGAGCCAGGAACGGGGATAACATTCTTAGGGACCCTCAGACAGTGAGGAGAGTGGAGGTAAAAGGACATATGTTGTACATCCTGTGATCAAATGAGAGGGAGGATGAATTGTTGGGAATGTTAGAAGTAGAATAGAGTGTAATGGGAGGAATGGTTTCTGCTGATAAGTGAAGGGAAGCGAGTGTTTGATGGTGGCAATGTGAAAAGATGGTTGAAATGATAGATGATGAAAGCAGAAGATGGTTAAGTGGAGAGTGCAAACAAGGGGAACCATAATCTGAATCTAAAAAAGAGGAGGGGGATGAGAGCAGCAGTAGAGCAGATAGGTTGGACATGGTTGAGAGTCCTGTCCACAACAATTGAGGGGGGAATCATTGGTTGAGAAAATAGGAAGACATATTGGAGGCCAAGTGCAGTAGATATATAAGATTGCAATTATTTGCAAGTTCTGATAGAAATGTATCACTTTTCATTCTGATAGAAATGTACCTTCACTGTTGCTTTGTCAACATCATGGACTACCACACTGGACAGCATTGTGGGTTTATCTGTGCCAAATGGCTTGCAATAGTGCAGGAAGGCAGCTCACCACCTTCTCAAGGGCAACTAAGAATGGGCAATAAATGCTGGCTCAGACAGTGAATCTCATTTCAAAAACCATTCATTTGAACTGGCACGACAAAGGCAGACAGACTTGGAGGATGGAATGGCTTGCTTGCAGGATGCTGAGGTGTGAGGATGTGAAGCTGATGTAGCTGAAGGAGTGATATATTTATATTGGATATTAACAAACAGCCTATCCCCAGAAATGGACACAGAGTAATCAAGAAATGGAAAGGAAAAGCCAAGGGTGGACCAGGTGAATGTGAAAGGAGGGCAGAAATTGGAAGTAAAAATGATGATTTTCTTTCGAGTTCTAGACCAGAACAGGAAGTTGCACAGATACGATCATCAATGCTCTAAAAAGAAAGAGTTTTAGGGGTTGTTATATTAGGGGAAATATCCCAGACCAGAAAGGCAGTGTACCTTTAAGACAGTTACCTGAGGCCATGATATGTAACTTTATACTGCAGTGATACCAACCTTATCTTCTGTTGCTCTCTTGATAGAGTGGAATCAGCACAGCCAGTCAGCAGTGCCTGTGTGTTATGTCCAAACATATTAGTAACCGGAGACCAAGATTACGTGTGTAAATCTGTTGTACTATAGCTTTATAAATGGGTGGTGTTGTTTATAAATTTTGGGTACTTAACTCAAGAAGAATTGCCGCATGCGTTATCCAAATTAACATCTATATAAATAACAAATGGCATTGTGCTGGAGTCTTGAGCAGGATGAGAGTACACCCCACAATAAGTCTCACAAACCCCACAATAAGTCAGACATAACCATGGTTTACATAGGTATTTATGTGGAAGACAGAATACATTGAATGACAGAAAGATTAGTCCTCCAGGGCTAAAGCGAATGATAATAGGACAAGAAAAGAAAGAAGTAAAAGAAAGATGTGCCTAGGGTAGATGTACTGTTAACGGAAAGGGAAAAAAAAACAAGCAAAGAGTTAAAATAAAATGGGTGAAAAGGTTTATAGTCTGAATTTGTTGATCACGATGATGTGTTCAGAAGCAATACAGTGCTTCATCTTCCAGTGAGGCACTTTTCCAGCACCATAAATTGAGTTACATTGGAACAGTGCAATGAGAACAGATATATCATCAAATGTTCTGATTATAAATTAATTACATCCATTAACACTTCACAATTTCTGTTGGACATTCACAGTCCAAAAACATTGCAACAGGTTCTCTGATGGGTAGAGAGTCACTGGAGTAGGATAGGCCAGAGTTCTCAGTCAGGACCATGAGGAATCCTCAATGCAGCTGACTCCATGGGAATTAGCTGGGAAATTGAATTTTCCAATGGGCAATTTTCATGTCCCTGCAAACAAGCCCATTAAAGTTGGAGAATTTGGAGAGTTCCAACTCAATTAAGATTAACAGTTGCACATGAAAAGCTAGAGAATTTAAAAACCTATTCTAACTCAGGGGTAACTACTAAATTATCAGCAAGCTCACAAATGTATAGCCATCCACACCTGACTCAACCCAATTCCAAATATCAACAAAGAAGATTGATGAGGGCAGAGCAGAAGACGTGATCTATATGGACTGCAGCAAGGTCCTTGGGAGACTTGTTAGCAAGGGCAGATCTCATGGAATACAGGGAGAACCAGCCATTTGAATACAGAACTGGTTCGAATGTAGAAGACAGAAAGTAGTGGTGGAGGGTTACTTTTCAGACTGGGGGACCATGGTGGGCAGAACTTATACACTTGATGGTAAAGCCCTGGGAGTGTTGCGAACAAAGAGACCTTGGAGTGCAGATTCATAGCTCCTTGAAATTAGAGTCTCAGGGAGATAGGATAGTGAAGAAGGCATTTGGCGTGCTTTCCTTTATTAGCCAGTTTATAGTCCAAAAGCTTTATTTGGAAGCACTAGCTTTCAGAGCGCTGCACCTTCATCTACCTGATGAAGGCGCAGTGCACTGAAAGCTAGTGCGTCCAAATAAACCTGTTGGACTATAACCTGGTGTTGTGATTTTTAACTATCCACCCCAGTCCAACACTGGATTCTCCACATTATTGATCAAAGCATTGAGTACAGGAGTTGGGAGGTCAAGTTGCAGCTGTACAGAATCTTGGTTAGGCCACTGTTAGAATATTGCATGCAATTCTGGTCTCCTTCCCACCGGAAGGATGTTGTGAAACTTGAAAGGGTTCAGAAAAGATTTACAAGAATGTTGGCAGGGTTGGAGGATTTGAGCTAGGGTGAGATTGAATAGACTGGGACTGTTTTCCCTGGAGTGTGGAGGCTGAGGGATGACTTTTTAGAGGTTTATAAAATCATGAGGAGCATGGATAGGATAAATACACAAGGTCTTCTCTCTGGGGTGGGTGGGGTGGGGGTCCAGAACTAGAAGGTAAAGGTTTAGGGTGAGAGGGGAGAGATATAAAAGGGACCTAAGAGGCAACATTTTCCCACAGAGGGTGGTGCATGTATGGAATGAGCTGCCAGCCGGAATGGTGGAGGCTGGTACAATTACAACATTTTAAATGCATCTGGATGGGTATATGAATAGGAAAAGTTTCAATGGATTTGGACCAAGTGCTGGCAATGGGATTAGATTAGGTTAGGATACCTGGTCAGTATGGACAAGTTGGACTGAAGGGTCTGTTTCCGAGCTGTACATTTCCATAACTCTGTGACACCCCCTTGACCCCTGACATATCCTAACCATTCATTCATTTATCTGGCACCCTGCTCACCTCACACACATGACACACCACTTATTTGGCACATTATTGAATTACAGGAGTGATATTACTAAGCTGGAGAGGGCTGAGAAGAGATTTACCAGGATATTGTTGGGTATGGAAAGGTTGAGTTATAAAGAAAGGCTGGGACAGTTTTCACTGGGGAATGGGAGGTTGAGAGGAGACCTTACAGAAATTTTAAAAATAATAATGGGTGTAGATAGAGTTAATAATATTTGTCTTTTCTCTAGGATAGGGAATTTCAAGACTAGGGGTACATTAGTATGGTGAGAGGAGAGAGAATTTAAAAAGACATGAGGGGCAAATGTTTCACACAGAGCGTGGTTAGAGTGTGGAATGAACCTCCTGAGGAAGTGGTGGATGTGGGTACAATTACAACGTTCAAAAGACATTTGGATAAGTACGTGAATAGGAAATGGGCCAGGAGCAGGCAGGTGGGACTAGTTTAGTGTGGGATTATGTTTGGTATGGACTAATTAGACTGATTTCCATGCTGTATGCCTCTATGCTTCTGTGACTCTGTGACTCTATGACTTGTAAATGGACTGAGGATTAGAACCTTATTGCAACCCGGGGACTATCTGTACTTTGTTTATAAATAGGCTTCTCACTTTATACTGCTAAATTTTTATGTACACACATTTCCACATTCCTCTGATCCTCCACACTCTTTAACATTATACTATTTAATTTATATCTAGTATATGTACAGACATATAATTAATAAGTATCGAATATGAGTCCAGTGAAATAATGATTATCCTCATTTGTTCACTTTAACTATTTGGGAAAGCTATTCCTGAAGATATTCCTACAGCTTCCTGATAGTTAGAATGAGCATATAAAAGAAATAAATATAGCAAATTGTGTCAATTCTGTTACATTATTTTTCTTTACATCAGCAAATAGTACATCTAATGAGCCCATGACTTATGTCTACCTTGAGAGTATATAAAAATCACTAAACCAGTGCCGCTGGTACAAAATATTAATTATTATATTGGATTTAAAATGTCAGAAATTGTAGTGATTGGAACTGTTCGTAAAATAATGTTAACTCATTCATGTGAATTATTGTTTTTACTGCAGGTAATGATCATGATATTGATCAGAAGTGACAGTTCTACTAACTGGAAAATATTTACATTAAAATGATATACAGTTAGTTTTTGTATCTGAGCAATTTGTACCCTAAGACAGAGGTCAAGCTCTTTTGAGGTGATGATACAAACAAGTCCCCAATGCAAAAGTTCCCACACTGAAGATCATGCTCACATTATCAGGAAAGCTTGAGGAGGAAGTTCTAATTCGCAACAAAAAACGAAAGAACTGTGAATGCTGGAAATCTGAAACAAGAACATAACTTTTTGGAAAATCTCAGCAGGTCCATCAATATCTGTGGAGACAAACCAAAGTTAACACTGTGGGTCCAGTGACCCTTCTTCAGAATGGAAGTCTTTAGACAAGACAAGTACATTTACAGATACCCATAGAAAAGCATATTTTGGTCCTTTAAGGAACTGTTTCACGCAGTTCATACAATAAAGAAATAAATTTGTCTTTGAGAGTCCTAATTTTCAAAGTGACGTCATAATTACCAAAAGCTAGTATGTAAGTTAGAGCAGATTGGCTGTATTTGGCAAAAATCATGAAGCTGAATTCTGGATAAAGGCTCCTCTCAAAGATACATAAACCTATATTTTTGTAAAAATTGGGCTAGTAAACATAGTTTTAATTGAATTTGATTTGTATATCCTGAATTTATTTCTACATGGATTTGAAAACTTGATATCTTTCTCCAGGTAAATCGAATATTCTAAATTTCTACTTCTAGGTGGGTGTGAAAATTGTACAATACTCTTAAATAGAATTTATTGTATTGTATTTCTTTCTTGGTAAATGTATCTGACTAAAATGAGCTTGAGTTAGATTTATAACTACAATGGTTATTTTGAAATAAATTGACTACTTTAGTTATCCCACATTATGCAGAAATGCAACCGTCTGTGATCGATTTTTATGATAAAATATTAACTAATGATTAAATAGATGTGGACTCACATCTTATACCTCAAATTCCTATCGCACAGGCAAATAAATGAAAAAAAAATCTAGAATTCTTACATCAGAATTCTATGTACTGATATTGGTTAACTTGAGTGAGTTGTGTCTGCTGTAACATACTTTTGTAAATATATTTTATCATAAATTTGGTGGTTTGAAAACTGCTAGACGTGAGTACATTTTGTTTTAGGATCAAACTTCCTGTAATGATTTAAAATCTCTTCTCATTGAAGTTTTGCCGAACTATATGTTCAACTGGACAAATTGCTGTTGAGTAATATAGGAGAACTATTTTATGCTGCACTCTCCCAAAGGCACGCACCTCTTTTGTAAAATGTAATGAACAATGCTAGGCTCAATACTCAAATTGAAACCTAAGCAGAGCTTTATAAATATTTGGCATAAATTCCCTGCTTTTGTACTTAATATTTCTATTTATGAAGCTTGAGGTCCCATTTGTATTGTTAACCTCTTATTTCAATCTGTCCTGTAACGTGTCATGTGCATGTAATTAGCCTGCAAATTTATGAAAAAATGAGCACTTCAATTTTAAAGAGTCAAATGGAGAAAGAACAAATTATCTTGACACAAAATAGAGTTCAAATATAAAATTCTGCACTCTTCAGAAAATGTAAATTCATGGTACGTCATTTTAATCCTTTTTGCTGGTGTGCATCTTGCAGGAATGCGTGCATTTGTACCGTTCTGGTCATCTTTTGTTTTTTGATGTAATGTATGTTTATTCTTTTTAGTTTTTAGAAAAAGTTAAATCAGTTCTTGAGAATTACAACACCAAAGGTGTTGAAATGCTTCTTCAAAAACATGTATTTTTATAGTTAGTTGAGAGACAGAAAAAAGGGGAACCATTCCCTGTCTGTAACATACCTTCACCGCTGTATGAATATGCATTGCTCTCTTTGGAATTACAGAGGAACCATGATGATCCAAAGAACACAGGGAGTATTTCATTCCGTTAATTGAATTCTGATAATCGAATACCAGATAACACAGTTTAGCCAAGCACCGGGACCTTGCGACCTTGTCGGATAATCCGAGATTCGGATAATTGAATGACGAATAATCGAGGTTGCTCTGTATATTTTCTCTCTTTGTCCCTTTTTCCAAATTGCATCACAACATAATTCTTTTCACTGGATTCTATCTGCCCATTCTCTGGTCATTCTCCCTTTTTGTCTACTCTTTCATGGGATGTGAGTGTTGCGGACAGGGTCATCATGTGTTAGTTATCCCTGAATTCCCTTGGTGAGCTGCCTTCTTGAACCATTGAAGTTCACCTTGTACAAGTGCAGTTAGGAAGCGAGTACCAGAAGGTTGCCCCAGTGGCAATGAAAGAACAGTGTTGTCATTCCAAGCCAGGATGGTGTGTGGATTGGAAGGCAACTTGCAGGTTGTAATGTTCACTGTATGTTACCCTTGGGCTTCTACAGGCAAAGATCATGGCTGTTGAAGAATGATTATAGTGTAGTTGTAGTAAATCTTGGCGTTGTACACACTACTGTGACTGTACATGATGAGATGCCAATCAAGCTGGCTCTGCCTGGATGGTATTGAGCTTGTTAAATGTTGTTGGAGCTGTATGCAGTCAGAACAAGGGGCAAGTATGCCATCACACTCCTGATTTGTGACTTGTAGATGGTGAATAAGCTTGAGGAGTCGGGTCATACAGAATCAGCAATTTTTTACGAAGCACAAGGTAACAATTCAACTCATCATGTCTGGAAAAACTCTCAGAATATTTTGACTTAGTGCCGAACTCCTATCTTTTTGCCACAAGCTTACATGTTTTGCCTTTTAAGTAATCATTCATTGTTCTTTTGAATATCTCAGTGGAACTTTCCTCCACCATTTACCTCCATTCTCCACCACAATCATTCACTGTGTGACTAAGTTCTTCCTAATCTTGCATTTGCTTCTTCTATAAAACACTTTGAAACTGTGTTCTTTCGTTCTTGATCCTTTTAAAAGTGGGAAGAATTTCTCTATTTTTGCTCTGTTCTGGTCCATCATGGTTCTGAAAATTTCATTCAAATCTCCTTCTAACCTTTTCCTACTCTACTTCTCAAATCAATCCTCATAACTGAACTTTCTCAGGCCTGGAATCATCTTGTGAAACTTTACTGAGCTCTCTCCAAATCATTTACATCTTTCCTAAACTGTGGTACACAGAACTGTGCATAATACTCCAGCGGAAGTGTAACCAGTGCTCTCCATTATTTTCAGTATAACTTTTCAGCTCTTGTACTTTGTGCTCCTCTTAATAAAGTCCAGAATACTGTGTGCTTTATTAATAAGTCTTTCTACTTGTCTTGCCATTTTAGTGATATTCCTGATGAAGGGCGTATGCCCGAAACATCAATTCTTTGAATGTTGCCTGATCTGCTGTGCCTTTCCAGCACTACACATTTTGACCCTGATCTTCAGCATCTGCAGTCCTCACTTTCTCCTTGCCATCTTTAATGACTTATGTATATGCACACACAGATCTCTCTGCTCCTGCACAGCCTTAAGAATAATCCATTTGATTTATGTTTTTCCATGCCCTTTGTACCAAACTGTAAAATCAAATACTTCTCCACATCAAACTTCGTCTGTCATGTATCTACCCACACCACCAAATGGGTGATGCCCTTTTGAAGTGCTACATTATCTTCTTCACAATTTACAATTCTCCCATTTTTAAATGCTTTTTGCACACTTTGAAATTATCCCTTGCACTTCAAGATCCAAACAATTTATATGTATAAGGAAAAACATGAGGAACTCTACCTTTGAGGAACTCCGTTATAAACATTCCTCTTGCCTGAACAATATTTATTCCTGATGAAGGGCTTTTGCCCGAAACGTCGATTTTGCTGCTCTTTGGATGCTGCCTGAACTGCTGTGCTCTTCCAGCACCACTAACCCAGAATTTGGTTTCCAGCATCTGCAGTCATTGTTTTTACCTCAATATATATTAACCACTACTCTTTGTTTCCGATCCCTCATTCAATTTTGTATCTATGTTGCAAGGAGGTGAGTTGCTCGATGAAGACTTCCCATACTCTGTATGTCCCTTTCAGATACAATATTTACTGTATATCCACAGTATGTTAGCATTTCTGACTTCCAAATTGCTATGGGTCTTGCAATTTAACTATCAATGATACAATTCAATATAAAGGTATATAAATATAAAACTAAAAGACTGTTTAAAACATGGAACAGAAAAATGTGCAGTTGAGATTGAATAAAGGATAGAGTCAAATGATGTGTAGTCTTCTGGCCTCACTTATAAAAAGCTACACTTCGTCTTGATTATCTAGGTATAACTTTCTGTGTGCAAAACAATGACAAATCATTATGTGAATGAAGGGGTACATTAGCATTTCTATGCATGCATACTGGTAATACTACCATTGTTCCAAGGACAGATTAGTATCAAATCAATTTGAAAGTTGACAGAAAACATTAAAAAATTCTGTACAATTCATACTTTATATTGAGGGCCATTGTCCAAACAGCTGATGTTTAATGTCAGTATGCATTCGAAGTAGGTTATATTCTTGACATAGATACTGTTCAGGATACAGTGCTGAACAGCTCTGAAGATCACAAATGGTTGTAGGAAGGGAGCTAGCATTGGAAATGCCCACGCCAGCACCCCCCTGCCCCCAGTTTTATGGCACTGGTTGGGTTCTCCTTCTTTTGCTTTAAGTCCGTAACAGTGGGAGTTTCCAGGAGGGAATTTTATTGCATACTAAGGCAATAAAGTTGGCTGGATTTTCCAGCAATAAGGTGGTTTGCTGGTTGCCAACAGGCTTTCTGCATGAGTTAGGACCCTGAACCAGGATGTCCCACCTGCCTGGAGTTTCCAGCTGACCAGAGACTGGAAGCCCTAGAACTCAAAATCCCTGTACAAAGGTGCGACTGTTACTGGGCAATGTCCTCCACACTTCCAGGAAGGAGGATTGCTAACAGTAAGATATGTGTTGTTTGCAGTTTTGTGGAGTAGGAGGCATAGGAATTGGGCCAAGAGTGGGTGGAAACAAGGGTAAGGAACTGGTTCACTGTGGCCACCCTTCGCCCTCGGTCCAGACCCTCAGTCTTACATTATTAAATGTCAATCAAGATCTCCCTTCTGAACTGACAGTCTGCCCAGACTGCTCAACCAGTCATCTGGGCTGACTCTTTCTGGTCCCAACTGGAGCTGAAATAATAGCAGCAGAGGTGGGACAGGACTCATAAGTTGTCATTCATTGACTACTTCATAACCTTAGATGCTAGGATGGGACTATTGAGCATTACCCTTCCTGCACAGAATGTGATTTGGGTAATATCAGAAAGGGGACAGAATCAGATAGCACCGAAATAAAGATCAACCCCTCTGGACCAACACTTCTAGTCCTGGAAGTTTTCTCCCGTTGTTCCCTTTGTTGGAAGTGTTCAGCAGTGGGGCTAAGGGCAGGATATTGATTGTATACATCTCCACATAGGTGTAATTGATTCTTGTGTAAAGCCCACTGAGAATTTATTTGAAGGGTTGGGTGAAAATTTGAAGCAGATGGTGGGGTTTCATGAACTCTCCATTTCTGACCTGCTGAGGGAAGGGACGTATGGAGTGAGAAGCCTGTCATTGGATGACCACTCCAAGCTGACAAGAGAGTCAGGGCCTTAGAATTTGCAAAGAAGGAGTCGATTGGCACTGTACACACAGTGGGGAAAGTGAACAGGAGGTGCTTGAAGATAGAACAAGAATATTCTATCACCAGCAAAATGTGAGCGGCATGGCTGTCAAGCACAATAGTGTTGAAACCTTCCTCAAGCAAATGCTGCAGCTGGGGAGGGGTGGAGGGGGGTGGGGTGGGGGTGGGGTGTGCGCTTCCGGCCCAAGGGCAATGAGGAAGCACGCCTTCTGCAAGAAGAATAAACCCCAAGCAGCAGGAGGGAATAGAGGCAAAGGAAGCATGGATGCCATGCTGTTAACATTGGATCTACTGCTGAAGATGGAGCTGTCTGGAAATGATCAAGAACTAGTGCCACAGGAGACTATGATTCTTCAAATAGATGGTCATAGAGAACTTGGATACCATCACTTGTTACTTGCACTTCACAGCATTATTTGCCATATCCTGACAGTAGCTATTCACAGAACACTGTTTGTTTCACAAGGATTGAGCAGCACATTAATTCCATGACAGATGTAGTCTCAGTAGAGCAGATAGGCCATTGGGTTTTGCTGCCATTGCAAGCCTGCTCAGATTCCATGTACCATCGATTGTGTCAAGTAGCCAGCTAAGCAATGATTTAACCAGTGAGATTCATCACACAGGGAGGGCTTTATAACCAATGATTCTGCAAATTCCTCAGGATTTGCTTCTTAGTGTGCATGTTTGTTTCCTGGAAGCTGAATTAATGCCTGAATCTTCTGGGAGTCCTGGAAAGATGATGGCTCGAGGTACACAAAAGGCTTGTGAAGGTGCAACAAATGTCAGGCCTGTCTTGATTCAGGAATATTTTGACTGTCCTTCAGGTCTGAGTTGAGGGTCTAGGCGTGGAAGGGATCATGGGACACCTGTGGAAATAGATGCATGGAATACACAGCCAGGAACATGCAATTGCCTCATGCTGATGACAGAAGCACAATTGGCCCTAAGGCTTTGTCTCACTGTGAATGATCTCATTATCTTTCTCAGCATCTTTTACCAATCTTTCTACCAATGAAAATGTCTGACTTAAATTGTTTCCATGTATATTCTACACAGAGAGGAAAACATTGAACAGGAAGAGTATGAATTGAAGAAGAAGAAAAAGAGAGTAAAATTGCAAATGATATACACTGGGAGAAAGTGAGGACTGTAGATGGAGTGTCAGAGTCAGAAAGTATGGCGCTGGAAAAGCACAGCAAGTCAGGCAGAATCCAAGGAGCAGGAGAATGTTTTGGGCATAAACCCTTCATCAGAAATGTGGAGGGGGAAGGGAGCTGAGATATAAATGGAGGGTGGAGAAGGGGCTTTTGGGGAGGGAGGTCAGAAGGCAATAGGTGGGTGTTGGTGGATGGTGATGTTGATAGGTTGGTGGGCATGGTGGAACGGATAGATGGAAAGGAAGATGGACAGGTAGGACAGGTCAAGAGGGCTGAATTGGAGCATTGGATCTATAATGAGGTTGGGGGATGGAAGATTTGGAAACTACTGTAGTCAAAGTTGATATTGTTGGTTGTACGGTCCCAAGGCAGGGGATGAGACGTTCCTTCTCCATTTGGCACGTGACTTTGATTTGGCAGTGGAAGAAGCCTAGGACTTGCATGTCCTTGGGGGAATGGGAGGGGTAGTTGAAGTGGTTGACCACAGGGTTGTGGGGTTGTTTGGTGTGTGTGCACAAGAGGTGTTTCCTGAAACGTTCTGTGAGTTGGCTTTCTGCCCTTGATGTAGATGAGACCATATCAAGAGCAACCGATGCAGTAGATGAGGTGGATGTGCAGAAAAAACTCTACTGGATTTAAAATGATCCTATGGGACCTTAGAAAGAGGTGAGCTGGGTGGGGTTGTGGGCACAGGTTTGACACCTTTTGCAGCGGCAAGGGGAAGTGCTGGGAGTGGAGGGTGGGTTGGTGGGGGGCATGGACCTGACAAGGGAGTAGCAGAGGGAATGATCTCTGCAGAGTTCAGACAGGGGTGGGGAAGAAATGTATTTTTGGTGGTGGGGTCTGACTGTGGATGGCAGAAATGGCAGAGGATAAGGTGCGATATCTGCAAATTCATGGGATGGAAGTTTAGGACCAGAGGGGTTCTATCCTTGCTGCGGCTAGAGGACTGGGGTTCAAGGACGGAGGTGCGGTAAGTGGAGGAAATGGCTGGAGGGCATTGTTGATCATATGGGAAGGGAAATTGCAGTCCTTGAAATAGGAGGCCATCTGGGATGTCCTGGAGTAGAATTTCTTCTCCTCGGAACAGATAAGGCAGAGGCAGAGGAATTGGGAGCACAGGATCACGTTTTTATAGGAGGGGGATTGGGAGGAGGTGAAGTCCAGGTAGCAATGGGAGTCGGTGCGTTTGAAGAAGATGTCCTGTTGAGTCAGTTGCCGGAGATGAAGACAGAGAGGTCTAGGAAGGGGAGAGAGGTGTTTGAGATCGGTCCAGGTGAACTTGATGTCAGGGTGATGAACTGTTCAAGCTCCTCGTGGGAGCACAAGGTGACACCAATACAGTCATCGATGTAACAGAGGAAAAGATGGGGAATGGTGCAGGTGTATCTCTGGAAGATGAACTATTGTACCTACCCAACAAAAAGGCATGCATAGCTGGGGTCTATGCAGTTCCCAAGGCTACCCCTTTGGCCTGAAGGAAGTGGGAGGATTTAAAGGAGAAAGTGTTGAGTCTGAGGACCTGTTCCACCAATCAAATGAGATTGTCAATGGAGGGGGACAGGTTGGTTTGAGGGAGAGGAATTAACAGAGGGCTTGGAGACCTTGGTCATGGGGGATGGACTTGTGAAGGGACTGGATGTCTATGGTGAAGATCAGTTGTTGGGAGAATTGACAGTCATGGAGGAGGTGGAAGGAGTGGGTGAATGTATGTGGGGAGTTCATGGACCAAAGTGGACAGGACAAAGTCACGATATAAGAAGAAGAGTTTGGCGGATAGGAGCAGGCAGATAGGTTGACTGGGGCAGTCAGGTTTGCGGATTTTGGATAAGATGTAGAACCAGGCAGTGTGGGGTTGGGGAACTATAAGGTTGGAGGCTGTGGATGGGAGATCCCCTGAGGTGATGAGATTGTGGGTACTTTGAGAGATAACGGTTTGGTAATGACTGATGGGTTTGTAGTCAAGGGAGTGAGAAGAGAAGGTGTATATAAGTTGGTGCCTGGCTTTAGCAAGGTAGGTGTTGGAGCACTAAACTACTACTGCACTCCACCTTGTCAGCTGGTTTAATGGTGAGGTTGGGGTTGGAGCAGACAAAGTGAATAGCTACACGTTGCGAGGATAAGAGATTGGAGTGCTCTGCTTCATCTTGTATACTTCAAAATAGACCTCCAGTACATTCATATCCAACCATAACTGGATTTGTTTCACCTGTGGGTAGTTATCCAGCCAGTGCTCTGTGTATCTTGGTAGCCTCTATGCCACCCTCTAAGAAGAGGGCAGATTCAATTCCATTTGATTTCCGTTTCTGGCAGTTCAACATTGATAGAGTGAGGGGCTATCCTGCCCCCGGGTGCCAGTCCACCAGCTCTCATGTGTCATCATGATTCCCTCTGGTGCTGTTGTAGGTTTTTGCACCTTCGGACAACCAACAGCGTTTGGTTGTTGAGTGGCATACAAGTGAGTCTCATGTATCATCAGATCCACCTCTATTCCTGCCTGCAACTGGAAAATAAACCCACATCCATACTAATTTAGTGTCCACCTCTGTATATCATGATGTCCACCAGTTTCCCACTGGAGTGGGCTTTCTGACCAAGGGACCAACTCTATTCCATTCCCACCTCAGAGGCAAAACAACTTGGCCCATATTCCCAATATATTTGCTTGTCAGCTGTCTATGATGAAAGCTGTTTTTGAGCCATCCTTGTTCACCAACAAAGATGGGCTTTATCATTTTAGGGACAATGTCAAATATACTTCATTACTTATTCATATTGCTAATTATATTTGATCTATAATGTTGCAGAGCATGGTATTTCTAAACATGACAATTTTAAACTCAGCTTATATTCCTTTTATTCAAAATGATGTTGTCAGTGACTTTATCCAGTAAATAACTGAGAAACAAAGGCTAAGAAAGCCTGAGCTCTGTCCTCCATTCTGTGCTGGATCAGCATTATGGGTTGTTCAGTGCTATTATTGATGTAGGCAGGTGGACTTCTCATATTCTGAATTCTAATCTTTGCTCTATCCAAGTAGAGAAAATGGCCACGGATTACAACTCTTCCTATTAATAGTTTCTTGCAACACCAATAAACTTACAAGCATCAGTCCCCTACTCCCATTAGCTTGGATCATAATTTACAAAATGCTGTTTAACATTAATAACTTACAAACATCAAAACCCCTCTATCTTTTAAGCTAAATCAGTCTTATGCTCTGAAACACTCTTCCTGTAACTTCTGAGTTGAACTCATGCTGTGAACCCTTGGAGACTTGCTGCTTCTGATATTTGGCTGGTTATTTTGCATTAATTTATATTTCCCATTTTTATTCATTTCATTGCCTTATTAAGTTTATTTTCTGAAAAGCTCCACACTGTCACTGTTGTCTGTGACTGTTTTTACTACTGTCTTCTTATCCTGTTACTGCTAAAGAAGCATTTGTTATGACAAAAATCACACCAATGTCAATAATTGTTGCAAACTTCCTCCCCAATTTTGTGCCTTCTTACAGATTGCAATAATCTATTTTTCTGTTTCATGAAAATTCTATTAACATATAAAGATGGCCTTGATGGAGAAGATCCTGATTATTGTATCAGATAGACCTTACTCTAATCTTAACATTCTCTTGGATTTGCTTTTCCAAGGAATTTCCAAATGGTCCATAAAACTTGTTAGTCTAAAGGAACTATTTACAATTTGTTAGCTTGGCTCAGAAGTTCAATGGTCAAAACACTTAGAGATATTTATAGCATTGATAGTCACAGCTGAGTTGTCGGAAGACTGAAGGTTGACTAACGTGGTGCCACAGTTTAAGAAAGATTGTAGGGACAAGCCAGGGAACTATAGGCCAGTGAGCCTGACTTCGGTGGTGGGAAAGTTGTTAGAGGGAATCCTGAGGGACAGGATGCACTTATATTTGGAAGATCAAGGGCTGATTAGAGATCGTCAACATGGGAAATCATGTCTCACAAACTTGATTGAGTGTTTTGAAGAAGTAACAAAGAGGATTGATGAGGGAAGAGCAATAAATGTGATCTATATGGACTTCAGTAAGGCATTCAACAAGGTTCCCCATGGGAGACTGATTAGCAAGGTTAGATCTCATGAAATACAGGAAGAACTAGACATTTGCATACAGAACTGGCTCAAAGGTAGAACACAGTGAATGGTGGTGGAGGATTGTTTTTCAGACTGAAGGTCTGTGACAGTTGAGTGCCACAAGGATCAATGCTGGGTCCACTACTTTTCGTCATTTGGACAAATGATTTGGATATGAACATAAGAGGTGTAGTTAGTAAGTTTGCAGATTATACCAAAATTGGAGGTGTAGTAAGTAGCATAGAAAGTTACCTCAGATTACAACGACATCCTGGTCAGATGGGCCAATGGGCTGAGAAGTGGCAGATAGAGTTTAATTTTGCTAAATGTGCTGCATTTTGCAAAAGCAAATCTTAGCAGGACTTATACACTTAATGGTAAAGTCCTGGGGAGTGTTGCTGAACAAAGAGACCTTGGAGTGCAGGATCATAGGTCCTTGAAAGTGGAGTCACAGGTAGGTAGGATAGTAAAAAAGGCATTTGGTATGCTCTCCTTTATTGGCCAGAGTATTGAGTACAGGAGTTGGGAGGTCATGTTGCGGCTGTACAGGACATTGGTTAGGCCACTATTGGAATATTGCGTGCAATTCTGGTCTCCTTCCTATCGGAAAGATGTTGTGAAACTTGAAAGGGTTCAGAAAAGATTTACAAAGATGTTGCCAGGATTAGAGGATTTGAGCTATAGGAGCGGTTGTGTTTTCCCTGGAGGAACAGAGGCTAAGGGGTGACCTTATAGAGGTTTGTAAAGTCATGAGGGGCATGGATGGGATAAATAGACAAAGTATCTTCCCTGGGGTCAGGGACTCCAGAACCTGAGTGCATAGGTTTAGTGTGAGAGGGGAAAGATAATAAAGAGACCTAAGGGGCAACTTTTTCACGCAGGAGGTGGTACGTGTATGGAATGAGCTACCAAATGAAGTGCTGGAGGCTGGTACAATTGCAACATTTAAAAGGCATTTTGTGGGGTATATGAATAGGAAGGGTTTGGAGGGATATGGGCTGTGTGCTGGCAGGTGGGACTAGATTAGGTTGGGATATCTGGTCAGCATGGACGATTTGGACCAAAGAGTCTGTTTCCATGCTGTACATTTCTATGACTCTATGACTCTGTGACATATTTAATTGGACAGTTACATATCACTGTCTGGTCTGTTGATTAGTTGACTTGTGACTACCGTATTCAGATAAGTCACTCATTGTGACTTTGTAAGGTTTTCTTTGAGAGGCAAAGTTTAGCCAGTTTTTGGAAATTGCCCTGTCCAAACAGTTTTTTTTTGCAGTATCTCCTATTGATCTTTTAAATGTTTTCTTCTTTTAAGCTGAATGTGTTTTCTTTAAAGGGCCAGTGACTAGATCTGACCCATAAATGACTGATGTCTGACTTTTTGTGGTATTTGTCACTTTAAACCACTTCTCCATCTCTTGCTGATTCAAGTTCTCACACATTAACTTTCACTGTTCATGTTTCGAGTTAGATGTGCTCTTGCTGAAGTATGGCTACATCTGAGGATTAGAAAATTAGCCAGTACTTAGCTTGCTGCTCACAGTGCAGCAACTTGTGTTGAAAGTGTGGAAACCTGTTAGGAGTAGAACTGAGCTTAACTATGGTGTTAAATTATTAACACTCATTGTTGAGGACTCACCAATGAATAATGGCCACTCAGACATGACACCAGTTGGAGAACCAGTGGAAATGTATCCCCACACAGACGAAATTGATAAAATGTATTTATTATAGTTCGCTTGGATTATATCACTCCAGGGAATTAAAATTTTGTCCCTGTGACACCTTTTGCCTAGAAATCTTAAGACACTTTGTAACCAAAGGCTTACCAACAAACTAGGCATGGCATGTGCCATGGGTGGCAGAGTAGTTAGCAATATTGCCTCACAGATCTAGGAACCCAAGTTTGATTCCAGCCTTAGGCAACTGACTATGTAGAGTTTGCATGTTCTCCCTGTGTCTGCATGGGTTTCATCTGCATGCTCCGGTTTCTTTCCACAGTTCAAAGATATGCAGGTTGAAGGGATTGGCCATGCTAAATTGCCCTGTAGTGTTCAGGGATGTGTTGGTTAGATGGATTAGCCATGGTGAATGTGGGGTTATAGGGATAGGGTAAGAGGGATTGGGTCTTGACGGGATGCTCTTCAGAGCTTCAGTGTGGACTCAATGGGCTCAATGACCTTCCTGATGAAGGGCTCTTGCCCGAAACATTGGTTCCCCTGCTCCTTGGATGCTACCTGACCTGCTGTGCTTTTCCAGCACTGCACTCTCGACTCAGGGACCACTTTCCACACTGGAGGGATTCTATGTTTCTCTGATGATGGAAAGTGAGTCAATTTTTTTGATTCTTACCTTCACTACTGCCCTGAATGTAACATTCATTAAATCAAAAGATGATCAATTGACTGCTATAATTAGACAGACAGATTCCTAGCTGAACAAATTTCTCACAGTGGAATTTATTTCTCCTGTCACTCCTGTCAATGAATACTGTATGCTACTTGAGCCAATTGACAATCTGTAATTGATGTAACTCAGAGAGTTACACGGCATGGTGAAGAAATAGCCATGACAGATTCAAGTGTGATGTTAGATACAGAGTTGATTCAAAAGAGGCCAGTTCAATCAGAATATTTAATTTTCTTACTTGCCCTGGAAGATTCCTTGATCTTGGAGGTTTAAGTTCTACATTAGTTATCAGTTTTATACTATTAATGCAGAGATTTGAAAATTTGATCAGAAGAAATATTAATACAATTAAATAAGGCAGAGATCAAGCTCTCTTTTCAAGGAATGAGATTAATATCCAAAGAATTCATATTGAGGTTAGAAGAGCCAGTCAGTGTAGAAGTGCAGCAAGTCTTCAGACTGTGTTGATCACATCATTTTTCAGCAGGGGGAAAATAGTTTTGACTTTGAAGTTGAGCTAATACTTTAAAGGAATGGACAAACAGAAGAGGAAAATAGGAATAAGGCTTGTCTGTGGGCATGGTATGCAACTCTCAATGCTTTACACGCTAAAAATGTAAGCTGATCTTTCATAGCCTGCAGCCAAAGTCTCTCAGGACAAGTTCTGATAGAATGCTAGAAACTGTCTGCGATATCAAAATCAACTTATTAAAACACACAAAGAATAACTAAACTATAAAGCCTGCCAGAAGCAATTTCAGCAACAGACACAATTAAGCCTTTCACGAAGCTTCAGACCGTTTACTGTTTCAATCAAAGAACGTTGTCCAAAATATCATTGATTGTTCCCAATAAAAACTATAACTTCGACAGAAGCTACGTTTTGCTGAACCTAACATGTTGCATTTCGAATTTTAGGTGTCAACTTATTTGATCAGGTCTTGTGATCCGCAACAAAATGATAGTGTTCCAGCAATTTCTGTGTTCTGGCTTTTCAACTTTTCCACTGTTGATTTCAGTTTGAAGCCAGCTATACAGGATTTGTAGCATTTAGTAACTGTCAGCAAGCAAGCTGTAGAAGGGAATCATATTGAACCCTAACTGACAGAGCGCACATTAACATGTATAAAGAGCTTTTATTATTTACATTCTCTAACTTTATTGAATACAAATTAAAAATTAGGATATGAGCATAGGATTATGATCAAAGCTAAAATATCATCAGAACGTAAGGAATAAGAGCAGGAATTAGGCCATTCAAACTTCCAAACCTGTTCTGCCATTTAACATGGCCACAATTGAGCTAATTGTGGCCTTAACTTTACTTTCCTGCCTGCCACCCCATATTTTGAAACACATTTGTCGATCAAAATCTTATCAAATAACATAAACACTTTAAAAAGTAGTTGACAGTACTTTCAAATCTATGGAACATTTAGCATGGAATAAAGCCATTTGACATTCCTCAGAAAAAAGTAATTTTACATAGAACAAAGAACATGGAACATTTCAGCGCAGTACAGGCCCTTCGGCCCTCGATGTTGCGCTGCCCTGTATACTAATCTGAAGCCCATCCCACCTACACTATTCCATGTACGTCCATTTGCCTGTCCAATGATGACTTAAATGCACTTAAACTTGGCGAATCTACTACCAAAGCAGGCAAAGCATTCCATACCCTTACTACTCTCTGAGTAAAGAAACTACCTCTGACAACTGGCTTATACCTATCTCCCCTCACTTTAAAGTTATGTCCCCTCGTGTTTGCCGTCCCCATACTTGGAAAAAGGCTCTCCCTGTCCACCCTATCAAACCCTCTGATTATCTTGTATGTCTCTATTAAGTCACCTCTCAACCTTCTTCTCTCTAACGAGAACAGCCTCAAGGTCCTCAGCCTTTCCTTGTAAGGCATTCCTTCCATACCAGGCAACATCCTAGTAAATCTCCTCTGCACCCTTTCCAAAGCTTCCACATCCTTCTTATAATGCGGTGACCAGAATGGTACACAATACTCGAAGTGTGGCCGTACCAGAGCTTTGTACAGCTGCAGCATAACCTCCTGGTTTCGGAACTCAATCCCTCTATTAATAAAGGCCAAAACATTGTATGCCTTCTTAACAACCCTGTCAATCTGGGTGGCAACTTTCAGGGATCTGTGAACATGAACACCGAGATCTCTCTGCTCATCTGCACTCCCAAGAATCTTACCATTAGCCAAGTACTTTGCATTCCGATTACTCCGGCCAAAGTGTATCACTCACACTTGACCACATTAAACTCCATTTGCCACCTCTCAGCCCAGCTCTGCATCCTATCTATGTCTCTCTGCAACCTACTACATCCTTCATCACTATCCTCAACTACACCGACCTTAGTGTCATCCTCAAATTTACTAACCCACCCTTCTAAGCCCTCATCCAGGTCATTTATAAAAATGACGAACAGCAGTGGACCCAACACCGACCCTTGCGGTACACCACTAGTAATTGGACACCAAGATAAATATGTTACATCAACTACAACCTTCTGTTTTCTTTCAGCAAGCTAATTACTGATCCAAACTGCTATGTCTCCCACAATCCCATTCCTCCGCATTTTGTATAATAGCCTACTGTGGAGAACCTTATAGAACATCTTGCTGAAATCCATATACGCCACATCAACTGGTTTACTCTAGAGTAGAGTAGATTCAGAGTAATTATGACACAGTAACCTGTCTGAAACCCAATTACACCTCTTTCAACAAGACACAAAAAGCTAGCCTTTTCAAATGAGATATTTCTAGCTGAGTTCACTCTTTGAAACTTTCATAGTGCAGCCTGTAGAAGAATGGAGAATCGCTCATAGCAACTTCTGATTTCCACGTTAGCTGCAAGTTTGCAGGTGTCAGAAGTCCATGTCAGGTTTCACAGAGTAATGCCAGTATACATTAACAATCTTGTCTTCAGTATAACCCCAACATTCAGGTTGTTATGCTGTCAGGAATACAGAAGTATTAAGAAAAAGAGGATCTTGAGGAGTTGAATTTAATCACGTTATACTGTCTTGAAAAGTTGTCAAATTGTGGGAAAATTTGCTCTAATCACTATGTCTAAACATGAAATTATGTACACTTTTTTTTTTAGAATGCTTTGACAGTTTTGCTAGAATTGTCAAGCAAAAGTCCTTTTGCAATATTTACAATGTAGTTAATAGATAGGGACCAGCAAAGTTTTCCTGTTATATTTGTGACATTATTAGCACAGACAAACTAAAATAAATCATGTTACTATATTCACAGAATCACTGGCAAAAGAGGTGCTAGAGGAAACTTCCTTTCACATATCTTTTGTTGCTAGCAAGCAGTGATCAGAGCAAAGCTTTCTGCTATATTCAAAGTGTGCCAACACATGGGGACCAAATGACATCTTCCTATTATAATTGCATGAATATTCAAGGAACAGAGGAAATCAAGCTGTTATATGGAAATTTCATAAAAATGTCAGGAACAGATGAGTTAATCTCCCATGTTTTTCATTCTGATGGTTTTGGTGCGACAGGGGACTGATAGAAGTGAAATAACCCAAATTTTTATCTCCATGTCTCGAACAGTATGGCTTATAAGAAATGGTAATGCTAAATCACACACATATTAGATTGTGACTGCTACTTCGATAGAAAATAACTTTACCTTTCTTGGAGCACCTAACCATATCTGATTGAGTGTCAGTTATGGCTCAGTTGGAACCACTCCAGTTGCTGTATCATGAGATTGTGGGTTCAAGTCTCACTTTAAGATTAAAAGTACAGTAATCTAGACTGACACAAGTGCAAATTAATGCTGGTATTGGAAGTCTGAAATGAAATTTGTGGAAAGGCAACACAGCATCTGTGAGGAGAAATGTCTTATGTCTATGAACTTTTTTCAGAACACCAATAAGGTCACAAAGCTGAAATGCAAGGCTAGATATTTGGATTTGTGCAAGGTCCAGATCACATTTATTGATGTAAGCCTCTGCACCCCCCACCATAATCGTGACACAAGCAATTTTCACAGAGGGAAGAGATAGGCAGCCAATTGAGGTCAACTACTGATAATTACAGACTCGATTAAGGCCCCCAATTCTGTGCCAACTGGAATTTTCCGTCAAGACTTCAGATATCCCAAGTCTGCAAGGCCTTTGTTTCAGCTAATATGGTGGGTTCAAGGCAGGAATTATTATGAGGGTGGGATGAGGGGGCAGCAGAATGCATTATATGAATTGGTCTATTTCCTGGTCCCATATTGGCTGCCAGATGAGCATATTGGTCATTCCCAGAGAGTATTCACCCCTCAAAGGTGATATTCACACTGCTTTTTTTTTAAATAGAGAAAAAATATTACCAAGCATTCTCCTTTAAGCACATGACCAGCTCCTGGGCTTTGGGCCTGGAGATCATTGGCCCCTTCAGCATTGGGAGTACATCACTTTCTGATTGAACGTCATAACTGCTTCCCGGTGTTGGATAAGACAATTGATCTGACAGTGTTAACACAGAAGCTTTTCTGCACCACTATCCATCAGTAATTGTATTTGGGGGAGATAGTCAGTTCTAGTGGTTTGTTGTAGTTATTCCAGGCTGCTAATCTTATCTACTGTGTAATAAACAACTCTTGCTATTCAGGATCGAGCCAAGACTTCATGACTTCAAGACTTCAATCTTTCACCATTTATTAGTTCTTACTAATCAGTAAGATCCTAAACTAGTTTTAACAAAAGGAATTGGTGTTAGTATATATACTCACAGGAGATCCTAAAGAACTTACTGTGAGTTGAAGATACCTTTTATAAGACCAGATACTTATTTGGCTACAACTTCCGAGATCCCATGGGTGTGATAAAGCATATGATTCAGATTTGGGATATGGGACGAGTCAACTCTTTCATTTACTGACTGAGCATTAGACTGAAACTTCACCCCCTTTTTCCCTCTCTACAAATGCAGCATGATCTGGTAAGTATTTCCAGCATTTTATTATCATATCTAGGCTAACACGTAATATTCAGTACTCAAGGAGTGCTGCCCTGTTGAAGGAGCCATCTCTCAGATGAGTCACTAAGCATATGTCCTATCTGCTTGTTCTGGTGAATGTTAAAGAAAACTCTATTTTAATGAAGGCCACCAGAATTATCCCCAATCTCCTGACTAGTATTTATCCCTTAATCAACACTTAAAACAACTGTCAGATTTGCTGTGTGTAAATTGGCTGTGATCCATATTTCCTATATTACACTAATGACAATGCTTTAAAACATAATTCATTAGCTGCAAAGCACTTTGCGGCATCTGGTGGTTAGGAACAGTGTGGGTTAAAGTCTTTTTTTGCACAGGCTCCCAACATTTTGCAACATCCGTTCAGATATAAAGAGATTGAGACAGTTTAAATGTATGGGCAATAAGTTGGCAGATGACGCATAATGTGGGAAAGTAGGAGGTTATTCACTTTGCCTGTAAAAATGGAAAAGCAGAATAATTTTGGAAAGGATGGAAGCTCTAAATGTTCATTTTCAGAGGAACTTGGGTGCACTTGTATGAGGAACACAAAATTAGCATGCAGGGCATCAAGTACTTGGGAAGACAAGTAACATGTTGACCGTTATTGCAAAGGGATTTAAGTATGAAAATAAAGAAGTCCTGTTGTAATTGTACAGTATTTAAAAAGGACAACACATTGAATATTGTATGCCGCTTTGATCTCCATATTTAAAGTGAAGTCTATACTTGGAGTGGAGGCTGCACGCTGCAGGTCCTCTGGATGTACCTCTGGAAAATGTTGATTATCCTATGTAACGGGTTGAGTGAATTGAGTTCATATTCTCAGCAGTTTGGAAGAAAGAGAGGTGAAATTATTAAACATGCACATTTCTGAAGGAGTTTAACAGAGCAGATACTGGATGCAGGTTTGCTCGCTGAGCTGGAAGGTTCATTTTCACAGATGTTTCATCACCATACTAGGTAACATCAATAGTGAGCCTCTGCACAAAGCACTGCTGATGTTTCCTGCTTTCTATTTATATGTTTGGGTTTCTTTGGGTCAGTGATGTCATTTCCTCTGGTGATGTCATTTCTTATGGTGATGTCATTTCCTGTTCTTTTTCTCAGGGGTAAATGGGGTCCTAGAAGCATGGCATTTCAACCAGAACTCTATCAACAAACACATTGATTTGGACCATGATTACCACCCCTTTAGAAAAAGAACAGGAAATGGCATTACCATAGGAAATGACATCACTGACCCAAATAAACCGTAACATATAAATAGAAAGCAGGAAACATCAGCAGTGCTTCATTTGGAGGCTCACTGAAGATATTACCTAGAATGGTGATGAAACGCCTGAAAATGAACCTTCCAGCCCAGTGAGCAAACCTACATCCAGAACCTCAAACTGAGTTACAAATCTTCTCAAAGCTCGCAAGAGAAGATACCGAGAGGTTGTTTCCTCTGGCTGAGGAATCCAGAACATGAATGCACACTCACAGCACAAAGTACAAATAATTTAGGATAGAAATAAAACAAACTTCTCAAAGTATTGTAAATCTTTGGAATTCTCTAACTCAGAGGGTTATGGATGCATCACCATTGAGTACATTCAAGATGGAAACAGACAGACCTTTGGTCTGAGCGAGCAAAGGCATTTGGGAGAGAGTGAAGAAGTGAAGTTGAAACTGAAGTTTTGCCACAATCATGTTGAATGGTGGAATGCATATTTGGTCCAATCCTCTTCCTGATTAGAACATAATGTTATTAAAAACTATCTTTCCATCTCACTGAAACTATTCTAGAACACTTGATTTAGCTAAAGAATATCTGAATTAAAAAATCACACATACTGGAGGTAGTTATTCAGCCTATAATTATGTGCTGCCTCATTGTAAAAGTATTTCAATTAATCTCACACCCCTGCTGTTTTTCCAAATCCACATAAATATCACCATTTAAATAATCCACCATTTTGTAAATGATTCTAGAATTGGCTTCCGCCACCCTTTCCAAATTGGGAAATGGCCCAAATTGCATTTCCCCATCCCGACAAAAAAAAATGTCAGCCCCTACATACAGGTGAATGAAGGCAGAATGGAAACCATGAGGATAGGATTACAGGAGAGAAGAAAGGAAGGGGACTCAGGAGTGAATGGGGTAGCTTTCAATGCTCTCCCTTCTCAATGTCAGATTCCCAATCAAATACACAGTGCCTGACAATGAGGGCTTTCCCTGGTAGGTCACCAGAAAACCTGACAATATTTGTTAGATGTCCTTCGGATTGCATGGGAGATGCTGAAAAATTCCTGTTTAATCACTGAGCCAACAGTAAATTCCAGTGGGATCAGGGATATGAGTTCACTAATGAGCTTGTTATAACCCAATTAGAATGAGTTTCTAATTCTTTTCCTTGTCCCATTCCTCCACTGGCCACGCAAAGTTTGAATTTAAGTGGAAGGTGAGATTGAGATCTGAATATTGGATTGTATATGGATCATTATCAGAAAGAACTCAGCCAAGTTCCTTTAACTATCCTTCAAAACCTAATTTATTGCAAAGTAAAACACAATCAGCAATTACTAACAACAGGTTTGAAATGTGCAACCATGTCCAACTATTCTGCCAAGAAACAGCAAAAAACACTCACAGGCCAGGAAAAAAAAAGAAAAATCTGAAGATTGTTCCCTTAAAGATACTTTGGCCAAATAATTGTTCAATTGTGAAAAACAAAGACTTATTGACAATTTTTCTTAAATACTCGCCTGAGCTGAAATCACATTCTACACAAGCTTATGGCATTGACAATTCTTCCTGGATCAGTTATAGAACATAGAACATTACATTACAGACTCTTCGGCCCTCAATGTTGCACTGACCTGTGAAACCGATCTGAAGCCCATCTAACCTATACTATTCAATTCTCATCCATATGTTTATCCAATGATTATTTAAATGCCCTTAAAGTTGGTAAGTCTACTCCTGTTGCAGGCAGGCTGTTCCATGCCCTTACCAGCCCTTACTGAGTAAGCAACCTACCTCTGACATCTATCTTATATCTATCAACTCTCAATTTAAAGCTATGTCCTCTGTGTTAGCCATCACCATCTTACTGTCCACCTTAGTTAATCCTCTGTTCATCTTGTATGTCTTTATTCAGTCACCTCTTAATCTTCTGTCCAACAAAAACAGCCTCAAGTCCCTCAACCTTTCCTTCTAAGACCTTCCCTCCATATCAGGCAACATGCTGGTAAATCTCCTCTGAACCCTTTCCAAAGCTTCCACAGCCTTCCTATCATGCGGTGACCAGAATTGCACGCAATACTCCGGCAGCACCAGAGTCTTGTACAGCTGCAACATGACCTTGTGGCTCTGAAACTCAATTGCTCCACCAATAAAAGCGAACGCATCGTATGCCTTCTTAACAATCCTATCAATCTGGGAGGCAACTTTCAGTGCACTTGGACACAGAGATCTCTCTGCACACCCACACGAACAATAATCTTACCATTAGCCCAATACTCTGCATTCCAGTTACTCCTTCCAAAGTGAATCACCTCACACTTTTCCGCATTAAACTCTATTGCCAATTCTCAGCCCAGCTCTGCAGCTTATCTATGTTCCTCTGTAACCTGTAACATCCTTTGGTACTACCCACAACTTCACTAACTTTAGTGTCATCTGCAAATTTACTATGCCCTCATACAGGTCATTTATAAAAATGACAAACAGCAGTGGGCCTAAAACATATTCTTGCAGTAACTGAACTCTAGGATGATCATTTCCCATTAACCACCACCCTCTGTCTTCTTACAATTAGCTAATTTCTGATCCAAACCGCTAAATCACCCACAATCCCATGCCTCTGTATTTTCTGCAATAGCCTACCGTGGGGAACCTTATCAAACACTTTACTAAAATCCACACACACCACATCAACCACTTTACCCTCATCCACCTGTTTCATCACCTTCTCAAAGAAGTCAGTAAGGTTTGTGAGGCACAACCTACCCTTCACAAAACTGTGTTGACTATCCCTAATCAAATTATTCCTTTCTAGATGGATGGATGTGTTGTCCCAGTCAAAGTGGTGTCCTTCATCATCTGTATATAAGGATATTAGTGAGAGAATGTCATGTTGTTTTGTGGCTAGTTGATGTTCACATATCCTGGTGGCTAGTTTTCTGCATGTTTGTCCAATGTAGTTTTTGTTACAGTTCTTTCATGATGTTTTGTAAATGACATTAGTTTTGCTTGTTGACTGCATAGGGTCTTTCAAGTTCATTAGCTGCTATTTTAGTGTGTTGGTGGGTTTGTGGGCTACCATCCTCGGATAGGCCAAACAGAGACATGCATGAGAATTCCTAGAAGCATAGCATTCCAAGCGGAACTCTATCAACAAACACAGTGGCTTGGACCCAATTTAGCATCCTCTGAGAAAAAGAACAGGAAATGACATCACCATAGGAAATGACATCACCAATCCAAAGAAACCCAAACATATAAATAGAAAGCAGGAATCATCAGCAATGCTTTGTCCGGCGGTCACTGAAGGTGTTACCTAGTATGGCGATGAAACATCTGAAAATAAACCTTCCAGTTCAGTGAGCAAACCTACACCCAGAATCCTAGGTTAAATCCCACCTGGCACAGGGGACCTTTCTATTTTCACACCTTTCCAGTATTGCTAACTCCTCCTTATGAAGCTCAATCCTGTCTAGTCTAACATAACAATATTCAAAGGGCCGAAGTTTCTTTTCTCTGTAGACAGTGATGTAGATTATGTTTGTCCTTTAAGAATCCTTTATTTATAATTATGAAGCTTTCCACTGGATTTTCAAGACAAAGCTTTGCGAAGAGAGATTTCAGAGAGAGAGGGAGGGAAATGTTATTTCTCCTTTGAGTTCTCATTCAAAAGAAGTTTTCAAAACAAGTACATTTTGTGTCCACAAGTTGAATATATAACCTCTCTTTGAAAGTATTGCATTCTTAAATCAAACATCTTGAACTTTGCAAATGCAACACTCTGTTGCTGGCATCTTCCATTTTGTAAAATATACTGAAATGGATCATTACAAAATAAGTTAATGGTTTGTATAGCACATTTTCAAATCAAAACATAACTGACATTCTGCTGTGAGCCAGTGAGTTTCTCAACTCAGTCCCCTCCTCTCACAGAATTTATCATAGGAGGTTTTCAAGCTGCCAGATACTGAAGCGTAAGCCCTCTTGTGTTTATGTCATCACAGCCGTCATCTTTTGTTCTTCATATTGGACTGAATTATTTTCAACCTCGGACTTTTGGTCAAAATTGCCACTTGATCTCCATTTCATTTCTCCCCATCTTCCTTGAGTACGCTGTAGCCAGGATATGATAAGTACCTATTATCCCATTGGGTGAACCAAATTTTCCCTATTGTCACTATATTGTGATGTCACGGGGCTAGTTGTATCTCATTTACAATATTTAACACACTCCTTGCATCTGAGCAATAAACTCCAAAACCTTATATCTGCCTTGTATTTCTTATGTCTGATATCTTCCAACTTGCATTACTTTTTGTCCTAAAACTGTGTCACCCAGATTTCTGCACACTTTGAATCTCTGATTCATCCTATTGTTCCACCTCCAGACAAATTAGTGCAGGGATTATTTAAATTATTGTCTCGAGACTCCTCATTCAGGAGACATGAGAAATTAAAGTGACCAATTTGGCTACACAACTAACTTTCAAATGTATCATTCTACTAAATTGATACATCTTAGAAACTGTACCTGCCTGATTTAAAATAGTTTCGTGGAAACCTCAAATCTGCTTAATATATTCCTACCTTTATTCCTCCCAGTTTGCTAATCTGCGAGTAGGAAGACTTGACACTAATAACACCTTTAAGGTCTCATTAAGACAATGTTTTATATAAAAGGTGTTAATTAATCTATGAAATTCATTTTGTAGTGTAATTCAGCTAACTGTTTTATAAGTTGTAACAGTGTTATAACACCTTTCAGATCATTATGAATGAGATTGTGGTGGAGTTAAATTCAATCATGGCTTTCAAAAAGAGAATTGGATCATTATCCGAAGAGGACAAAATGGCATGTCAATGGGTAAAGCAGTGTAGTACTGCTCAGTGATTACAGCTGTAGAAAGCTGACACAAACGTGACAGGTTGAATGGCTCCCTTCTTGCTATAACCATTCCACAAATCTGTGTGAAAATTAATAAGGTGGCACATTATTTTGATGACAATGTAACGTGTGTTTAATACCCAATGCCTGGCAAATAAAGTTCTTGCTTTTATCAAAGGCCTAAAATTGCTCAACAAAAAGAAAAGGTATTTTTCCTTAAACCCATAGAGTGATACACAGCAGAAGGCCATTTCACCCATTGTATCTGTGCACAAACTTTGAAAGACAGAATCACATAATCCGATTTACCTTATATTTCCCCTTAGCCTTGCAATTTTCTTCCATTTAGATAATGATTCAATTCAATTTTGAAAATTACTATTTAATTTGTTTTGCTAACCTTATGAAGCAGCACATTCCAAATCATCAAAGCACAGATTTTCTAGCATCTGTATATTCAGAGACCCTGAAACATATGCATTGAGACTCCTCAATCATTCCAATGCACTGATTATGAGGTAATTGCTTTGAAGCATCTGACTATAGAGCTCTCTGAAACTCTTTGAAAATGCTTTTAGCACAGAATTAGTGTTATAGGCTTCAGAGGGTTCTGATAAACTTTCATAGATAGTTACCCCCATCGCCCTCAGCAAAACATGTGCAGAATGTATCTGTGGTTTGAGATAAAAGTTACTGATCTGGAGAGTAATTCTGCAGTCACTGCAAAACAAAAGGAAGGAAGAAGTTACCCATTTATTATGTGCCAGCAGGCAGTCACACCTTTTAGAGTAAGGCCTTTCTGATTTGGTCAGTGGTCAGGGACACGAGAGTGTGATTAATCTAGTCAGGTAACAGGATTGAGAAGGCAGAGTTTGAGAAGCAACCTACTTTTCATTTGTCCAACAGGGTCAAGGTTACATCAAATTGTTTGGATGAGATCAACTACAAGCTGGATGAGCAAACTGCCCTGTATGGTTTAAGAACCTACTTAAATGGGCGAAGTTAAAAGTGGCAGCTCGGTGGCTCAGTGGTTAGCACTGCTGCCTCACAGTGCCAGGGACCTGGGTTCGATTCCAGACTCGGTCAACTTCTGTGTGGAGTTTGCACGTCCTCCCTGTGTCTGTGTGGGTTTCCTCCCACGGTCCAAAAATGTGCAGATTCAGTGAATTGCCTATTGTGTTAGGTGCATTAGTCAGTGGGAAATGAGTCTGGGTGGGTTAACCCTTCAGAGGGTTGGTGTGGACTTATTGGGTGGAAGAGCCTGTTTCCACACCATAGGGAATCTAACCTAATCTTGATTGGAATATAGTGGCAATAGAGATCAGTGTTTTCAGGAGGATGGATATGGTTTCTGCAGCTGAAAGTGAGAGTTCAAACAATTGTGTTGCCAGGCCAATGACAAGGTTCAGGATATCTGCTTGCAATGGGAGATTGAGAGGATTGAGTTGTCATTGTTCATGCAAGAACCAATGAATTGAATTGAATGTGTGGTCACGTGTACCGAGGCACAGTGAAAAGCTTTGTCTTGCGAGCAATACAGGCAGATCACACAGTTAAGTAGCATAGATATGTAAACAACAGGTAAACAGCGGCAAAAACAAAAATACAGGTACAGGCAAATGTTAAGAGTTTCTGAGTCCATTCAGTATTCTAACAACAGTAGAGTAGAAACTGTTTCGAAACCAGCTGGTGCATGTGTTCAGGCTTCTGTACTTTCTCCCCGATGGTAGAGTTTGTAGAAAAACATTGCCAGGGTGGGATGAATCTTTGAGAATGCTGGCAGCCTTTCCTTGACAGCGGGCCTAGTAGATAGATTCTATAGATGGGAGGTTGGCCTTTGTGATTGTCTGGGTCGAGTTCACCACTCTCTGTAACCGTCTCCGATCTTGAATGGTACAGTTACTATACCAGGTAGTGATACGTACAGACAGAATGCTCTCCATGGCCCACCTATAAAAGTTGGCAAGGGTATTTGCCGCCATGCCGAATTTCATAAGCTGCCTGAGGAAGAAGAGACATTGTTGGGCCTTTGTAACCAGTGCGTCTACATGAAAAGTCCAAGAAAACTTATTGTGGATGACCACTCCCTGGAGCATGACACTCTTCACTCATTCCACCTCTGTGCTGTTAATGTATAGGGGGGCATGAGTAACATCTTGCCGCAAGTCAATAATGAGTTCCTTGGTTTTGCCCATTGAGAGCTTGGTTGTTCTCAGTGCACCATTTTTCCAGGTCTTCCACCTCGCGTCTGTAGTCTGTTTCATTGCCATCTGAGATTCGACCAACTATGATTGTATCATCAGCAAACTTGTAAATGACATTAGTCTGGTGTTTGGCGATGCAGTCTTGAGTATACAGTGAGTACAGTAGGGGCTGAGTATGCACCCCTAGGGGGCTCCAGTGTTGAGTGTTACTGAGGATGAAATATTGTCCCCAGTATTCACTGATTGTGGCCTGTGGGTCAGGAAACTGAGGATCCATTTGCAGACAGTGGGGCTTAGTCCGAGATCACTATGTTTAATCATCAGTCTCGAGGGGATAATAGTGTTGAAGGCTGAACTGTAGTCAATGAGTAGGATTCTTATGTAGGTGTTCTTGGTGTCAAGATGTTCCAGGGAGGAGTGAAGGGCAGGTAATATGGCAACTGACGTCTGATCTGTTTGTCCAATAGGCAAATTAGAGTGGGTCAAGAGTAGTGGGGAGGCTGGAGTTGATTAATGCCATGACCAGCCTATCAAAGCACTTCATCACCATCGAAGTTAGGGCCACTGGGTGGTAGTCATTGAGACATGCTGCATGAGCCTTCTTAGGCACAAAGATGATGTTGGCCCTCTTGAAACAGGAAGGGACAGTAGTCTATGGCAGGGAGAGTTTCAAGATGACCTAGGAGACTTCTGCCAGTTAATCTGCACCTGCTCTGAGTGCATGGCCTTGTACTCCGCCTGGTTCCATTGCTTTCCTTGGATTCACACAAAGGAAAACTGATCTGATCTCTGATGCAGTGACTGTTGGGATAGGTTCATCAGAACCTGTCAGAATAGCTGTTACCTCTCAGCCAAAATTCTGCTCAAAAGCGAGCATTGAAGACATTGAGACGATCTGGGAGGGATATCTGCTATCTTGCACTGTTCTGTTTAGAACCTGTGATGTCATTCAGTTATCATCGCCGGGTGTCTGTCTAGGTCTCTAGTTTGGATCGGTATTGGTCCTTGTTTATCTTAATGGCTCTGTGTAGGTCATATTTGGATTCCTTACATTTGAGTGGGTCTTCTGATATGGAGGCCTCCCGCCTGGTTTTCAGCAGGTTCTGTATGTCCTGATTCATCCAGGGTTTCCTGTTGGGGAATACCTGAATTGAGTTCCTCGGTACGTAGTCCTCCACACACTTGCTGATAAGGTCTGTGATCTGTGGTAGCTTACTTGTACCATTGGCACAGGTAGAACTAGAAAAAGAGATTCTACTGACAGGTGCAGCAGCAGGACCTTAAATGTCATATTTTCTGCATCATTACCTGAACCAGAAGCAAATTAGCACAATCAATAAGCTGAGAGCTATGATCTCATAACTGAAACATATAGCTGGTATAAAAGATATGAGTTTTGATTTGTTTGGAATTAGCACAGTGGACAATGGTCATGACTAGTACTGGAGAGCACAGGACCAGTGGGACAGTGCTCATCTGAACTCTTTTGGGACCAGTTTACAAATGAGTTATATAACTAGGGAAGTAGAGATGGCTTTAAATTAAACAGTGGGAGTGAGGGATAATTGAAATATTGAATAAATTAAACAAAAATGACAAGGAGAGAGAACAAGGCAAAATAAAAAAGAAATGATTAGGAAGGATAACATAAGGATGAAGTGAATAAATCTCAGAATGTAACAGTAAGTAGAGCTGGAGATTATTAAAGTAGTAAGCAGGCAGAATTAAATTTATGCTCTATGATAGAAGTGGAGTACAATGCTTCAGCTTGATCTTGCCTGTTCTATCCATTTTTTTCTTGTTTCTTTCTCTCTTGATGTTTCTTTCTGCACACCTGGCCCCAGCAATGGACCCAGAAAGAGCTGGTTGCAGTGTCTCAGCTCATCTTTCAGCGGTACATAGTGGTCTCTCGGCCCAGCATGGTCACTCGACAACCTATGGTGATCTCTTGGCCCAGCAGTATCTTGGCCTGGTCTCTTGGCTGCTTGTGGCAGTGTTTTGGCCAGATCTCTTGGCTCAGCATGGCAGTAGCTCAGAGTGTGAGTAGGTCCTGCCCGGGCATTTCCAGAGGTGCTGGGGGAGATCAGGGAGACGACAGCTTCAGCAGCAGCAATGATGGCATCATGGCCCAGGAAGAATGAGCGATGAGGGAATTCCCCTGAGATCTGCTGCCGAGGCATCGAGTACAGACAGCTGAGGTCTCCAAGAGAATGAGATAAGCAGAGGACTCATCAAAGACTACTGAACTTTTAACTTAATTCCTTTATGTTCCCAGTTAAAATTAAGCATTTTTAAATCTTTACTTTTTTTCTAACAAAGTAATGCTTAGCTTTTTAACTCTGTTTCTCTTATTAGTTTGTACTGAAGGTTTTTATACCTCAGAACCTTATATGGCACTGTGTGTGGCGACATTAGACACTCTTCACTGTACTCCTGTACTTGGGTACACATAACAGTAAAATCTAAATCTAATCAAAAACGCTCATACTTGAATGCCTATAGCAAACAAACCAGTTGATTTGACAATGCACAGAGACAAAAGTATGTATAATCAGATAGTCATTACAGAACCATAATTAAAGAAGATAGCAGAGACCTGAATATACAAGGTTTTGTGACAATTAGGAAGGAGAAGAAGCAACAAAAATGTGAAAGAGTAGTTTCAGGGTGGCATTAGTACAATGTGGAGAGATAATCTTACCTTTGGAGATAAGGATGTTGAATTGGTCTGGGTAGAGATGAGACATAGTGAAGGTAGGATGTCACTTGTGGAAGCAACTGTTCTATTGGATGGGGTTTTGAGAAGGAAATAATGGGGATCTAAGAGAGAGGCATGGTGATAACTATGGGTGATTTGAATCTGTAGATAGGTTGGATAAAGTCAGATTGGCAAAAAAGTAGTCTGAAGAACAAGTTCATGGATTTCTTTTTTCAAGTAGCATGTTCTAGAGCCAACCAGAGACCAATGAAACAATATGAGTTAAGATAAATGGGTGGCCATGCTCATAATATTTTGCACTCAGTTCAAGGTAAAGAAGAAGGAATCAACATTAGTGTTCGAAACTTTGATTAGGACAATTCTGAGGGCATGGCAACAGAGCTAGATAAACTGAATTCAGCATCATTGAAGGAATGCTGATATATTTCCAAGACAGAATTATGAGTGTCTTGGGGGGGCTTACAAATGGTGGTGTTTTAATGACTCTACTGCTATTGACCTTTTAGATAGAAGCGGTCATGGAATTGGAAGGTGCTGTCTCAGCAGCCATGGAACCAGTTTGACAGAAGCTTTTCTCAATCAAGTGAATCTTGGAAAATTGCCATCAATGCATCAAAGTTGAGAGTGTGGTGCTGGAAAAGCACAGCAGGTCAGGCAGCATCCGAGGAGCAGAAGAATCGATATTTTGGGCATAAGGCCCTCATTGGGATGAAGGGCTTATGCCTGAAATGTCAATTCCCCTGCTACTTGGATGCTGCCTGACCTGCTGTTCTTTTCCAGCACCACACTCTCAACTCTGATCTCCAGCATCTCCAATGCTCACGTTCTCCTCACCAATGCATCAAAGTAATAAATGTAATCCCTCTATTCACAAAAGGAGGAAGACTAAAAGCAGGAAATGAAATGTCAGTTAGCTTGCTATTTGTTGTGGAGAATGTATTAGAATTGATTGCTATAGCCATCCCCTTAGAAAGTCTCAAGGTAATCATGAAAAGACATGGTTTTGTCAAAGGGAAAATCATATTTAACAAATTAATTGGAATTGGTTAGCCACCTCTATTGTGATCCTATGATGGAATTGTTCTGGACCTGAAGATTTGTCAGCCCTCATCTCCTTTAGTTTGCTTTGTGCCACTTCCCTCATGATCACAATGCTACCAAATTTCTCTTTTCCTTCTCTCTCCTGATTCGTGATAATAATCCTAGAATATTTTTCATTGTATCCTCTATAGTGAAGATAGCAGTCAAATATTTGTTCATTTCATCTACCATTTCCTTATTATCCTTATTCATTCCTCACTGTCCCTCTCTATAGACCAGTATTTTCACATTACTCACTCTCTTCCATTTGAGTTTGTGCACTTGCCAACTTTGGCAGGAAAATTAGAAAAGCAGTTAGATTGCAAAATTCTGGGATACAGAAAGATCTGAGTGTTCCAGCATAGGATTCGCATGAAGGTAATTATCCAGTACAACAATTGGAAAGTTGTCCTTTATTGCAAGGGGGATAGAATATTAAAGTAGAGATGTTTTGCTACAGATGTGTAGAGATTGTTGAAGACACATATGGAAACACATAAGAGGAGTTGACAGGCTTGATGCTGAAAGGATGACACTTCTCCTAAAATGTGATGCCTCATCAATATCTTCTGTTTACATTTGTAAATAGCGACAGGAAATACATCAGTCAGGAATATTCTAGTTTTCTATAACCTGACCTAATTATTATAAATGCCATTTTTCCCCTTTGTTCAACAAGCTATTAAATTGTATTTTCAAAATTGTATATGTGGAATGATTTAACAATTCAACGTCACCATAGAAGTAGCACACTTCACAATAACTGAAATTTTCTGAGACATTATATGAGAATTTTAAGATAGGCCATCTCCTGTCATTTTAGAGCCATTACTCGTTAGCTATTCATTATTTGTAATTAGTTTAATTAGCATAGGTCATTAATAAGCTATCCCCCAAAGCATCACAAATATAGTTTCAAAGAGAGGGCTTGTGGGGTTTGCTTTATCGAGACATGATTACTCTCTACTTAACCTATTTTGTATATGTAAATTAGGACTAATTAGCTCATCAATTATTGTGTGATTGCTAGTAGAATAATAAATGTACCCTCTAGCATCACAAAAATTGGGCTAGAGTATCAGTCATGGGTATTGAATTACATTCATATTTATGTTGAAAATTTAAACAGCACTTCAAGATAGGCCTAAAGTTTCTTTGTCTACTCTTCTACAGACTGAGAACAGGCTTATTTGGAAATATGGATCTTCACCCAGGTTTCTGATCACAACCCTTTAGGGAATATGCCAACTATCAGACAAAAGTCATCCTTATAAATAGAGGGGGGAAAAGATCCCTTTGGGATGTTTCACATCACATGCTGGTATTCATCACTGAAAAGCTTTTATGAAGGCACTGGTTGGTTGTTCCATCTTTTGGCCTAGGAATGGAACTTGAGTTAGATAAAATTTGGCCTTCAGCTGATGGTGAATGATCCAACCAGAGGGCAAAACAAACAGACCTCATCTTCACCAATCTGGATGCTTGGATGCAACTGTCCATGACAATATTGGTAGCAGAGATCAGTCTTTATGGAGACAAAGTTCTGTCTTCACTTTATAAATAACCTCCATAGTGTTCAGCTAAGTGTGGCACTGCCACAATGCTAAGTTAGGATAAACCTCAAACAGATTTAGGAAATTAAGACGGGGCATCCATGAAGTTTGTGGGCCATCAGCAACAGCGAAACTGTACTCAAATACAATCTGAAAGCTCATAGACTAATATATTGACCAGTCTACAGTTACCAGCAAGCCAGAGGATTGACCCTGCTTCACTGAAGAGTGCAAGACAGAAGCAGGAACATCACCAAACATAACTAAAAATGAGGTGTCAACTTGATGAAGCTACAACATAAGACTGCTTAAATGCCACATGGTATAAGCAACAAATCATAGACAAGACTAGTTGACCTCAAATTCAATGAATCAGATAAAAGATCGGTGGTCCTATCATATTTAATCAGGAATGACAGTGGACAGTTAAAGAATACATTGGAGGAGGAAATATCTCCATATTTAATGTTACAGGAACCAGAACATCACATGTGTGGGCGGCACGGTGGCACAGTGGTTAGCACTGCTGCCTCACAGCGCCTGTAGACCCGGGTTCAATTCCCGACTCAGGCGACTGACTGTGTGGAGTTTGCACGTTCTCCCCGTGTCTGCGTGGGTTTCCTCCGGGTGCTCCGGTTTCCTCCCACAGTCACAAAGATGTGCGGGTCAGGTGAATTGGCCATGCTAAATTGCCCATAGTGTTAGGTAAGGGGTAAATGTAGGGGTATGGGTGGGTTGCGCTTCGGCGGGTCGGTGTGGACTTGTTGGGCCGAAGGGCCTGTTTCCACACTGTAAGTCTAATCTAATCTAATCTAATCAGTGCAAAAGATAACGCTGCAGCATTTGTAACAACTTCAACCAAACTCACAGCTTCCTCCAAAGGTCTCCACCATCACAGATGCCAATTTGATTCACTTCATGCAATATCAAGAAACAATTGAGCTGGGATAAGGGATGGTTTTTACAGGATGTGGCTGGGGCTACAATGAGTTACAATATATGTTAATAATTTGGAAGAAGAAAGACAAAGTTGTAGATGACATCAAAATAGGTGGGAAGATAATGCTGAGGATGACACAAATAGATTACATAGGGACATAGACAGGTTAAGTGAGTGGAAAAATCTTGACAGATGGAATATAATGTGAGAAACTGTGTGAAGTTGATTGGCAGGACATCTTCAAACATTCACTTCCTCCACCATCAATACATAGCAGTAGGTAGTGTGCACAATATGCAGTGCAGAAATAGACCAAGACTTCTTAAGACAACACCTTCCAAGCCTTCGATGACTGCATCTCAAAAGGCAAGGGCAGCAGATGCATGGGAACACCAATATTTATTTTCCTTCCAAGCCATACACCATCATGACATGCTGTTCCTTTCATGTTACTGGACTAAAATCCTGGAACGCCTTCCTTAAGAGCACTCTTAATGTATCTATAACAAATGAACTGCAGCAATTCAAAAAGACAGCTCACCACCATCTTCTCCAGGGCAATTAAAGATGGACAATAAATGCCAATCAAGTGAGTGAAGCCCATATGTTCAAATGACAAATTCATTAAGCTCATTTAATGCATCATTTTGGTTGTTTGTTTGAAGTTCCTGAAATTTACAGTCCATTGTGAACATTCAGTAAATACGTCAAAAATTTGGAGGCAGGTTATTAAAATGACAACGCAGCAATATATTACTTCTTTATTTCTCACTCCTCCCTCCTCTAAATGTTTCCTCAATTTAAAAAAGAAATGTCTATAATCTTTTGTATATTGTTATTTTCCCTATTGGATTTATGTGTTCCTAATGAGATTATAATAGTTATCGTGCAGGCAATTGTAGTTACTGTTGAATCCCCAAAGATCACACCTTGAAGAAAGTGACTATTTATGGGGTTTTGGCTTGCCCCCCTCTAATTAAAATGTCAGTGTTAAAACAATATTCCATTCGATAAATGAAGTGAAGAAGGCATTTGGTATGCTTTCCTTTATTGGTCAGACTACTGACTATAGGAGTTGGAAGGTCTTGTTGCAACCGTACAGGATGTTGGTCAGGCCACTTTTGGTTAGGCGTGCAATTCTGGTCTCCTTCCTATTGGAAGGATGTTGTGAAATGTGAAAGGGTTCAGAAAAGATTTACAAGGATGTTGCCAGGATTGGAGGACTTGAGCAATAAGGAAAGATTGAATAGGATGGGGCTGTTTTCCCTGGAGCATCGGAGGCTGAGGAGTGACCTTATAGATATTTATAAAATCATGAGGTACATGGATTGTACAGATAACAAAGTTTTTTCCCTGTGGTGGGGAAGTCCACAACTAGAGGGCATTGGTTTAGAATGAGAGGAAAAAGATACAAATGGAACATTGGGTGGTACATGTATGGAATGAGTGCCAGAGGAAGTGGTGGAGACTGGTACAATTGCAACATTTAAAAGGTATCTGGATGGGTATATGAATAGGAAGGGTTTAGAGGGATATGGGCCAAGTGCTGCAATTGGGATTAGATTAGGGTGGAATATCTGGTCGGCATGGATGAGTTGGACCAAAGGGTCTTTTCTGTGCTGTACATCTCTATGAATCTATGGGTGTTTGAAATCAGAAGCAATTGTTAAAACGTTTTGTGAAATGTGCAACCTGAGACCATCAATAAAATGTCATGTGTCATGTCTGTTACACTAAAATGCATTTTAAAAGCAAACTACTTTTAAAAAGTCAAAAGATAGCTGCACCTCCCCCCCACCAAAGTGATCACCTTAAATTGTCTTGTGTTGGGTTGGTATTATTCCAGAGTTAATTGGGACCCATCCAGATTCATGCTACTATTTATTTTGATGTGGATTGAAAAGTATCGTATTAATGCTACATTGTCAGTAAAGTACAGGTTTTGTATGTACATTTTTAAAAATTGTCACATTAAAAATGTAATACTGCTCAACAATCAAAGAATCCCTACTGTGTGGAAGCAGGCTATTTAGTCTATTGCGTCCACAACAACCCTTTAAAGAGCATCCTATTCTCCCCCGACAACCCTGCATTTCCCATGGCTAATCCACATAGCCTGCACAGTCTTTGGACTGTGGGAGGAAAACACTACAGGCGCAGGGACAATGTGAAAACTCCACACAGACAGCTGCCTAAGGCTGGAACTGAACCTAGGTTACTGGCTGTCTGAGACAGCAGTGCCAACCACTGTGCCTCCCTGCTGCCTACAGCACAGTCTGTGTATGGTTTGTTGGGAAGTCTTTGCCTACAAAGTGTACTTAAGGATAGTCACCTCAGGGTGGAATCAAACAAAGAACAATGAACAAAAAACAATACAGCACAGGAACAGGCCTTATCAGCCCTTCCATACTAAAACTGTCTTCACTTACAGGATCCGTTTCCCTCTATTCCCTTAGTATTCATATATTCATCCAGGTGTTTCTTGACTACTGCTATTGTATCTGCTTCCACTACTTCCTCTGGCAGAGCATTCCAGCACACACCACCTTTTGTGTGAAAAACCTACCTTCCGCATAGCTTTTAAACTTTTCCCTTCACCTTGAACCTGTATCCCCTAGTATTTGACCCCTCCACCCTGGGAAAAACTTATACTTTCCACTCTATCCATGCCATTCACAATTTTATAAACTTCTATCAGGGTGCCCCTTCACCTCCTGTGTTCCAGTGAAGACAATCCCAGTCTATCCAACCTTTCTTCAGAGCTAAAATCTTCTATACCTGGCAACAGCCTGGTAATCCTTTTCTGTACCCTCTCCAAAGCATGCCTATCCTTCTGGTAATGTGGTGACCAGAACTGTAAGTAATATTCCAAATGTGGCCTAACTGAAGTTCTACAAAGCATAACTTGTCTAGCCTTATACTCAATGCTTCTTCCAATGAAGGCAAGCATGCCATATGTCTTTTTTAGTACCTTATTTACCTGCTTTGCCACCCTCGGTGACCTGTAGACCTGTACATCCAGATCCCTCTGCATATCAATGCTCTGGAGGGTTCTGTCATTCACTGTATAATTTCCACCTGTCCTTAACCTTCCAAAATGCATCACCTCACATTTCTCTGGATTAAACTCCATCTGCTTTTTTTCTGCCCATGCCTTCGACTGATCTTTATCCTGCTGTATCCTCTGATAATCCTCCTCACTATCTACAGCTCCATCAATTTTTGTGTCATCCACAAATATACTCATTAGAGCAGCTATATTTTCCTCCAAATCATTTGTGTACACTATGAGCAACAGAGGTCCCAGCACTGATCCCTGTGGAACCCCACTAGTCACAACACTCTACTCTGAAAAGCGTCCTTCCATCCTTTGTCTTCTATGACTAAGCCAGTTTGTATTCATCATGCCTGCTCACCCCTGATACCATGTGAATTCAGCTTTTATACCAGTCTGCAAGAGGAACCCAGGTCTCTGGTGCTGTGAGGCAGCAAAGCTAATCACTGAGCCACTGTGCCGCCCCAATGATTTTGTTTTCAACTGATCTCAATATTAACGGATCCATTTTGAAATCAATGCTGCTTTCAGTGCAAAAATTGACCGTTAAACCAATTGCAACCAATCAATGCTTATAATTGACACTGAGTTCACCAGTGAGCTATTCACACTGCCAGGTAATTTATTCCTACTTAACAACAAATTGATTACATCACTAGCTGATTGAAATTATAACAAACACCATCTTATCTGAAATGTAAACAGAAATGTTGAAATATGCTACAGCTCAATAGGGAAGGAAAGGAAAAGATAGGTTCAAATTTTGACACTCAAAATTTGAATCCTAATAGACATTAACACTGGAAAAATGTGTATTTTATATTAATGTTTAAATACACCAATCTCATTCCACTTGGTATTCAATAAAAATTCATGACCTTTACATGTGTCAGTGTTGTATAGATATGATTTACTGAACAGATTCAGCAATACTGATTCCAAGTTGTATACCATGTAAATTATATATATGCTCAGAATTGAATTGTCCTTATTAGGAAAGCTAAAACTACCAACAGAAAAATCAATATGATGCTAATATTCATTTCAAGAAACAACTAAAATCACTGGGTACAGAAAAATCTATGGTCCCTGACAATGTGCTCAGAACTCATCACGTCTTTGTGAAGTTTTCTGGTGCAGTGACAACACTGGCATCCAGCCAGCAAAGTGGAACATTGCCCAGCTGTGCCCTGTCCTCAAAACACAGAACAAATCTAATCCAGTTAATTATACCCTATCAGTCCATTCTCAGCAACGATCAACAGTCACTGCTCACCATCACTTTCTCATGGATGATTCGGGAACAGGTAATAAATGCTGGCCTTGCCAACAATATCATATTCCATAAACAAGTAAAAGAGAAGAATATGGTAGAATTTAACAGAGGTGAGGGTGAAGTCAACTGCTCTCAGGACCCCTGCCAACCAGCCAATAGATTATTGAGAAGCCTTCCTTACATCCATTATTTGCTGTGGGTAGGTTAAATTAGTGCAAACATTCCACCTTTCAGGGCAAGGAAGTCCTATGATCTGGGGTTTCATGCTAATTTGTTTAGCCTGTAGTTTCAGCAGGTGTGGCAGTGCTCAGAGCTTTGTAATGGATACTTCTGGGACTGCAGCCCATTTCCTTGTCACAAGATGAAGGCCCAGTGGAGTCTCAGACTCAAGAAAATTGATTGAGTTGGGTTCAAGAATTTTAGGAAGGAGGTGATGGGCTTGAAAGACTAGGTTTTAAAGTCTAGCAGGGGAGGAAGGAAAAGGGGTACAATCTTCTTGAAATGCCCTCTCTGAAATTGGTGGCCAATTTGCCATATTTAAATTAATAATTGGACCAGGCAAGGTTTGTGAAGGTTAGTAGCTCAGGTTGAGGTTTAGGGTGTAGGTTTGCTCGCTGAGCTGTAGGTTTGATATCCAGACGTTTCATTACCTAGCTAGGTAACATCATCAGTGGTAACCTCCAAGTGAAGCGAAGCTGTTGTCTCTTGCTTTCTATTTATATCTTTCTCCTGGATGGGGTTCCTGGGGTTCGTGGTGATGTTATTTCCTGTTCATTTTCTGAGGGGTTGATAGATGGCATCTAGATCTATGTGCTTGTTTATGGCGTTGTGGTTGGAGTGCCAGGCCTCTAGGAATTCTCTGGCATGTCTTTGCTTAGCCTGTCCCAGGATAGATGTGTTGTCCCAGTCAAAATGGTGGAGTACGGTCTTTCATGCTGGGCTGTAGTGACAAAGATAGAATGGGTATGTTGTATCAGAGAGAAGGTTATGGCACTGCAGCAAGCAGAATGGAGAAGTACTACAGTGCTGAGATTCCTCTAAATGGCTAAGACTCCTTTAACTGCGGTGACAGTCGCAGGCCAGACCCCAGGCTGGCATATTCCAATGCCATAGTTTCCACTGGGGGAAGAGAAAGTTCTGCGGTTGCACAATCCCATCCAGCTGGCTCAATAGGTCCCTAGCAGGAAGGCAGGATGCCAATTTTCCCCTATCTTCCATATCTGGAGAAAATGGCAGAAAACTGATAGTGCTTGTCCATGTGCACAATATTCTTTTAAAGAACTCAAAGGGGCAAGGGATGTCAGTCTTTCAGTGGGATATCAGTGTGCCCAACACGTCCACATCCTGTGTAAAGAGCATCCCAACCAGACACACCCCCTACCCTGTCCGTGTAACCCTGAATTTCCCATGGCCAATCCACTTAACTTACACAACCCTGGACACTATGATCAATGTAGCATGGCCAATCCACCTAACCTAAACACATCTCTGGACTGTGGGAGGAAACCAGAGCACTCGGAGGAAATCCACGCAGACATAGGGAGAATGTGCAAGAGTGGTAAGTTGTTCTGGGGAAGGCACGCAATGAGATGTGGTTGAATTGGATGTGAGGGACACCATTGTGGCAGGGTGGCTAGTTAATGAGGCATTTTTGGTCAGATGAGGTGAGAAATCTCACTGAGCCTTGCAGTGAGAACCGCTCCAACGAAATACAACACAACTTGCACTTGACCAATAAAAGTGTAAAATTCAGGCGAATGTATCAGTTCGTTAGCCACGCGGAGAGGTATAATAAAAATGCATTCAATGATGCTCTAGCATTTTATGTCTACAGGTGTGATTACTTTAATCTGCTATGAGCCAGAGATATAATATGATGGTAGCAGGTGTCTATGAGTAAAACAAGCTCAAATGTTTTCAACAGATTTAAGACTGAATTAGACTGAAAAGCATCAATTTGAATGTGATTATCAGAGAGAGAGAGAAAAGCTGTATGAAATATACAAAAACGAATTGATTGCCATTGTTTTCTGTGTATCATAAACTTGATACCATTCATTTAAGAATGCAGTTGGTGTATCATTTACTTGGAAAATGGTTAGTAACTCACATTAGTGTTGTCCCTTTAATTCCCATTATTTTAAGCTTATGGAGTAGTGTCTGAAAAGAAACCTTGGCTTTAAGACTATAAGACCATAAGACATAGGAGTGGAAGTAAGGCCATTCGGCCCATCAAGTCCACTCTGCCATTCAATCATGGCTGATGGGCATTTCAACTCCACTTACCAGCGTTCTCCCCTTAATTTCTCGAGACAACAAGAATCTATCAATCTCTGCCTTGAAGAAATTTAACATCCCGGCCTCCACTGCACTCCATGGCAATGAATTCCACAGGCCCACCACCCTCTGGCTGAAGAAATGTCTCCGCATTTCTGTTCTGAATTGACCCCCTCTAATTCTAAGGCTGTGTCCACGGGTCCTAATCTCCTCGCCTAATGGAAACAATTTCCTAGCATCCACCCTTTCCAAGCCATGTATTATCTTGTACGTCTCTATTAAGTCTCCCCTCAATCTTCTAAACTCCAATGAATACAATCCCAGGATCCTCAGCCATTCCTCGAATGCTTTCTAAGAGATTTGAAGATAACTCATTGTATAGTTTCCTCCAGTTTGGAATTATACTGTTACTTCCTCAAAAAATATCATTACATTTGGCGTACCATTTTTTGAGAGATTAGTTTTGGTTAAATTATTTTTGTACTATTAGGCATTACAGCAGTAACTACTCCTTAAAGATAATTAAGTGGTTGTAACTTATATCACCGGAATAATGAGGAATACTAACTAAGTGATGATGTGAGAATTCACCAGGTATTTTATAGTGCAGGTATATACGGTGGTAATGAAGGCACAAGGAATATTTCATTTAATGATTGCAATACGAATACAAAAGCAGGGCAGTCATGCTAGAACACAATTAGAGTATTATGTGCAGCTCTGGTTGCCTCATTATAGAATGAATATCACATTGGATAGTCTACAGAGGAGATATATTGGGGTACTTTAGAATAGAGAAAGCCAATAGTAGATTTCACAGAGACAAGTATTATAAAGGGGAACATTATAGTGGGTAGAATGAATCTGTAACTTTGAGCAAATAATTCCATAACCACGATGCATGGATATAGATGATTAGTGGAAGGAGTAAAGAAATTTTAATTTTTTTCATTTCAAACAGTGTGAGAGAGTCCTGCCTGTTCAGGCAGTATAGATGGGAATGCTCATGGCATTGTAAAAGCCACTTAAATATGCACTTGAGGTGCCATATCTTACAAGGCTGTGGGTCAGGTGCTGGAAAGTGGGATGAGGTTAGGTTTCTGTTTTTCTGCTGGCATGTGTGGTCTCCTTCTACACTGCAATGTTATTGTGAAGAAACACAAGCACATTCCTCTCAAATATAAAGCTCAATTTTCCTCCTCATAAAAAAAAATTAGGTTTCCTTATTTTACTGCACAATAAGTGGATCTGTGGTCACCATGTTTGAATTCAGAGACTGCTCAGCATGTTTCCAACCAAATGGGACCTATCCAGTATTCATTAACTTCTAATGACAGCCATCGACATCTTAGAAGTGCCATCCATAACTTTTGTAACACGTTTTGAAAATTGTTATTCTAGTGATTGTAGTGAAGTCAGCCAGGTGGATGTCACATAATGAGTTCCCTGACTGGGACTGTTAACATGGTCCAGTCAGGGACACTGGCTGACAGATATAGACAGGTTCTGTTCACTCTGAGAACTGGCTCTGAGGAAGTTGAATCTGTGTCAAGGACTCGCCACATGTAAATAAAGGGTGACTTGATCTTTTATTTCAGTTATCCAATGCCTAGGGAATCGTTTGAATCCTTAAGAATATTGTGCTTGTTATTATACAATGGAATGTAACTAGAATATAAGTTGCCTTTAATGGTCAGAGCATTGCGTAAAGGAGTTGGGAGATCATGTTGTGGCTGTATAGGACATTGGTTTGGCCTTTTGGAATACTGCGTGCAATTCTGGTCTCCCTCCTAGAAGAAGGATGTTGTGAAACTTGAAAGGGTTCAGAAAAGATTTAAATGGATGTTCAGAGTTGGAAGATTTGAGCTATAGGGAGAGGCTGAATAGGATTGAGTTGCATTGTAGGACACAACCAGAAACTGACACTGAAAGGCTGCAGTAGGAACACTTCCACTGCACAGGAACATGCACCCCGCCTATAAACGGACCAGTCGACATCTCAAGGCTGCTTATTTCCTCAGCGTTTGCTTACTTAACATCAACTAGTATGCTCACACCATCCACGCCTCACCTTTTTTTAGTGCAGTCTCATATCCAGGCAACTCAACATACTGTTCAGCAATCCTCAGTCAAGGGACATATGTCTTGCTGTAGCAAGTTGCAGCATCCATGTCACACTTGCACCATGTACCAATGGTTTATATGGTGGACACACTGCATGTACAGCAAGCAAACCGCCATGTCTCAAATTCTTTGAGGAGTAGACCTCAGTGAAGTCCATGGGGGCACCCATCAATCAGGAATTCCAGGAATAGTAAGTCAAGGGCAACTTCTGATACTAGTCCAAGGCATTAGCCACGGTCAAGCATCTGGTGAGAGTATTTTCAATTGGGGGTCCATGCATCTGCATGGATTGGGTCATGATCTATCCTATGGCTCCATATCAACTAGTCAAGGGAAGGGATTGAGGTAACATAGTGGGAGAGATGTACATCCATCAATCTGCAGTCTGGCCTGGTTGCTTAAGCTGATATATTGTGGTCAGTTTAATTCACAGAAACAAAATAGAAAGAGGGATGTAGGTGGGTGGGTGGGGGGGGTGGTGGGGGGAGGGTGTCGGTGGTGACAGCTGGACAGCAGCTGCTGGAGGAAGATTTGACAACGTGTTGTTTAGAATTGGGAGGTTCAGGTTCAAGGCAAGGGGGATGACTATTGAGAAGGGGGTAACAGTACCTGCAGGGGTTGTGGTGTGGTAAAGCATGGAAGGGAAGGGAGTCATGCGGGAAGGGTGTTCATCCATTGTTAAGAACACCCTGGTTTCAACACTGGGACAGTGTATGATCACAATTGGTATGGTCACATCGTATGCCAGAGGATTTAGCAGGAAAAGATGGGCAGGTACAGGCACATGTAGACAGAATAGCAGGGACCTGAGGAGGTACAAAACCAATGGAGTTTACTGGAGGAGTTACCTCCTTGCAGAGGCTAGAGAATCTAATAATAGGCCCTAAAGGTTCACTCTGCTCTTTATGGGTTGTGTACTCCTGTCATTATTGAAAGAGGAGGATTGAGTGAGGTCACAGTGAGTGGCATGGCTGTTAGTATTGGTGCAGGTGATGAAAGGTGGTGAAGCTTCTGAGACAGTGAGGAATGCAGAAATATCTCTTCACGTGTGAAAGCAGTTTAAGGAATATATCGCACATAATTGTGAGAGTGGTAGACCACAAGCCTTATTGGAAGGTGACTATTGTATGAGGGATGAACCGTGTGTGAGGTAACAGACCTAAGATCTTGGCACCTACCCTGGCCAAGTGTAAAAGGATATTAGTCTTCTTATGGCACTGCTGGTCTTTTCCTTCCAGCCTTGAAGGTGATACTGGTCCAAGTGGTGACCTCGGATCAGGATTCGGAAGTGCAGCCACTTCTGCTGGCCATCCACTTTGTATTACCTCCTCAGCAAGATCTCCCAGGCCCTTGTCAGACATTTATGGTGGCATCTTCCTCTTTTCCAACAGCTTCCAAATCCATCCTTTACCAAACAGGGCACATTTGGAATGCCATTGGTTGTCTGGGTTCACAGCCACCTTTTAACATTGGCACAGGCAGGAGGAATGCTGGCCTTCTGGCAAGTGAGTGGCAAGTGGTTCTAGGAACAACGTGTCGCAAAATGAGGCCTGTGTAGGTAGTCAACGTGTCATGCGTGGCCAAATACAATGGATAGTTTCACTGTGCCACATAGCAAGAATATCTCCAAAACCTTGACACAAGTCAGATTTAGCCAAAGCAAAATGTAAGATTCAGCACAATATCAAATTTCTGGTTGATAATGCTTCTGTAAAGCAGGCTGCTATCTCTGACTGCGTGTATGAATGCAAATCATTGCTGTTATTTCATGTATGCCCACTGGTATAGATAGCATAACCCTTCTCTGCAGATGAACTACAAAAGTACTTCAATTTAAAGTTTTATTCATAGATAGGAGTCTTAAATATAATATCTCTGGAACTTGACAAGACAAGATTAGTTGATAATTAAAATACCAATTATGTTTATGTTTAATTTAATGTCCACTATGATTTTGAAAGGGTAATGCATTTTTGAAGTGCTCAAGTTTATTAATATTTAATAACTACTACCTATTAATTAAATGCAATACTCAGCAAGAACATCAAAATTCTTTTATATTTAAAATAAATGTAAGGAAATTAAAACATCTTAAGATTTCCATAATTTATATTTTAATTATGGCTGGATGAAATTTCAGAGCAGTAACTGGAGGTTTAAATCTAGTTTAAATAAGAACATTTCTTAACTGTGTTAATGGGAGACAAAGCGCATTTGTATCTCTTATTTGTCTGTTATCCACCCTTTTCTCAACATTTTTTCTTTTGCCCGTAATTCATAACTTTTGGGGCATTTTGTTTAATGTAAAATCTCTCTGTCATTTTCTGATGTTCCAAGGTGGCTGATAGCAATCTGCAGCCCTTAACTCCCAAGGGTCAAGAACATGCTTGCCATGCCTAATTGGTCAAGGAAACTGCTGTCATGCCACTTATGAAGTCAACCCCATGGAAATCTTAATTTTGACAGATTTGGATATCTAAAGCAGACTTGATTCCTATTTTATATATTTCTGATGTAAAAATTAGGACCAAGATATGCATTTATTTTCTTGATCTGCTCAGTCCTTTCTGAAATTGGATCTATTTTCACCAGTCCATCCATTTTCATGTAGTCATTATGTGATATCATAATTTTCTTCCTCACTAATTTTATTTCTTTCCCAAAGCATATCAAGAAAGTCTTAGGTGGGAGTTTGTCAGAAGGAAGTAGTCACACATTGTTCAATGAATTGATTATTATTCTAACTTTAATGATCCCCAGTTGTGAGTGTATATTAAGGAAGGATTAAAATTCTTACAAAAGATATGAAGACAGCAAAATATAGCTGCATTGATGTCAAATGTGGCAAGTCTTTATGTATAAATTTGAATTGTCAGAGCCAAAGATGTATATTAGATTTTGACTGCACAGAGAGATTGGACTGAATTTCGTCCTGAGGGCAAAGGTCATGGCAGTTACAGGGAAAGCAGATTTGTTTTTAGCAGCAGGTTGCAACCCATCTTGCAGTGGGCAGGCAATTAAGGAACGTGCTAGGGAGTTGAATCCTAGGCTCAAGGCAGAAACACAGGCAGTGAGGTTTGAATCAATTGGTACCACAGCAGCTGCTGGAGCCATATTTCAAGGCCTGCCAGCCTGGATTTATTGCTGCCTGAACAGATAATTGCTTCTGTTCAAAATACTACAGCTGCTGACTCTGTCTTTACTGAACATTCTGCCCAACCAAGGAACTCACCAGAAGATAACACCAAACAATCCATGAAGGAAGACTTTGTGTGACCCAAGGGTTCAGTGATGCTTTGAGGTTCTGGATCAGTGGTGCTGGAAGAGCACAGCAGTTCAGGCAGCATCCAAAGTGCAGCGAAATCGACATTTTGGGCAAAAGCCTTCATCAGATTCCTGATGAAGGGCTTTTGCCCGAAACGTCGATTTCACTGCACTTTGGATGCTGCCTGAACTGCTGTGCTCTTCCAGCACCACTGATCCAGAATCTGGTTTCCAGCATCTGCAGTCATTGTTTTTACCTCGATGCTTGGAGGTTGTCAGGGTGAGACAGGAATCGGGGGGGAAAGCCCTTTTCCTTCTCCTGGTGAAGTAAGCCTGGTTGGGGATGAGTCTGGAAGGGGATTGAAGAAGAGCTTACCAGCAATGGAATCACCCCCTGCTGAGTTCTGATCCAGTGCATGTAAATGAACTCATTCAATTCACCATAGTAATTGCTCTACATCTTTTACCTACTTGGAGCCTTTATATGATTGCGCAAACGAGTGCATTCATAACTATCAGCACCTTACAACAAAATGGCAATTAACCAGGAATGAAAATCATGTATGCAATTCTCTTAACCACTTCTTTCAATTAGTTTATCATAGCATCCTTACAGTGTGGAAACAGGCCATTTGGCCTAACAAATCCACACCAATGCTCTGGAGAGTAATCCATCCAGACCCTTTTCCCTACCATAATTGTCTCCATCTCCCCTGACTAATGCACCTAGCCTACACATCCCTGAACGCTATGAGCAATTTAGCATAGCCAACTCATCTAATCTGCACATCTTTGGATTGTGGGAGGAAACTGAAGTACCCACAAGAAACCCATGGAGACAAGGGGAGAATGTGCAAACTCCACACAGACAGTTGCCCAAACTAGAATTGAACCCAGGTCCCTAGGACTGTGAGGCAGCAGTCCTAGGGACCACAGTCCACTGTGTCACATTATATCTTAATGGTGTTATTTATGTGAATTTATATGTGGGATCTTCCCAGCCCCGTACAATGTGGATTATGGTGAGAATATTGGGAACTCATGAGACCATCTGTTTGACCTCAAGAGAAGAAAAATCCCAATTTCAAACCAAGTTGCTGACAGGTGGACAGGATTCTCACTGGTGAACAGCAAGAGTTCTAATTGCACACATCTGTATGCTGTAACGCATTATCGTTAATGATTTGGACTCAACTTCCCACTCTCCCACCCAGTAGGTAGAAACAAGATGGCAATAACGTCCACTTGAAAGTTACCTAAAAACTTCAGCTTGCAATTTCTCCTCCAGAAATCTATTTAGTACAACAAGAACCAACCTCACCAGAAACCAGGGCATGCTCCACGGGCAATAACCACATGCTTGCTGACTCAACCCCTACCTCAACCATGGACTAAGACATCTGGCATGTACCAGTCTCACTCCATTGTCAAGAGACATTTCTGATCCATTTACTGTACGGTTCTAGACTTCAATGCTGCATGTTGGAGCCCACTAGGATGTTCCAATATACCACTGCTTCCAAGATACTTTGCACACAAGGATAGCTCTGTATCTCATGCATTGGGCTAGGGAGCCTTTCATAGTTCCATACTGCTGTCACAGTGATCATTCATTTTGTGCCTACTTTAATTCTCATGTCATCCTGTCTTGCCTTGCCTTATTGTGCTTTGTCCCCAGGGCATAAGTCACAGAGTCATAGAGATGTACAACACAGAAACAGATCCTTTAGTCCATGCCGACCCGATATCCTAACCTAATCTATTCCCACTTGCCAGCACTTGACCCATATCCAATTAAATCTTTCCTATTCATATACCCATCCAGCTGCCTTTTAAATTCTGTAATTGTACCAGCCTCCACCACTTCCTCTGTCAGCTCATTCCAAACACATACCATCCTCTGCGTGAAAAAAATTGTCCCTCAGGACCCTTTTATATATTTCCCCCTCACCCTAAACCTATGCCCTCTAATTCTGGACACCCCCACCCCAGGGAAAAGACTGTCTATTTACTCTATCCATGCCTCTCATGATTTTACGAACTTCTATAAGGTCGCCCTTCAGCTTCCGATGCTCCAGGGAAAACAGTCCCAGTTGATTCTGCCTCTCCTTATAGCTCAAATCCTCCAACCCTGGCAACATCCTTGTAAATCTTTTCTGAGCCCTTTCAAGTTTCACAGCATCCTTCCCATAGGAAGGAGACCAGAATTGCATGAAATATTCCAACAGTGGCCTAATCAATATTCTGTACAGCTGCAAAAAGACCTGCCAACTCCTATACCCAATGCTCTGACCAAAAAAGGAGAACATACCAAACGTCTTCTTCACTATCCTATCTACCTGAGACTCTACTTTTAAGGAGTTATGAATCTGCACTCTAAGGTCTCTTTGTTCAGCAACACTGCCCAGGGCCTCACCCTTAAGTGTATAAGGCCTGCTCTGATTTGCTTTTTCAAAATGCAGCACCTCGCATTTATCTAAATTAAACTCCATCTGCCACTCCTCAGCCCACTGGCCCATCTGATCAAGATCCTGTTGTAATCTGAGGTAACCTTCTTCGCTGTCCACTACACCTCCAATTTTGGTGTCATCTGCAAACTTCCTAACTATACCTCCTATTTTTACATCCAAATCATTTAGATAAATGATGAAAAGTAGTGGAACCAGCGCCTAAGTAGAGCTTAAAGATTCACAGTTCTTCTGTCTTGGTTTTTGGTGTCGACACTAAGCCAGTCAGCTGATGATGCTGGGAGTAGTCTTCAGTCAAGGATGTCATCACATTGCTCTCCACCACCACGATACATCAATTTCACATTTGCATTGTGTGCTTGCTGCACATATTACAAACACACTTTGTCTGTTCACCAGCTGAAAGGCCATGTCTCAAATTTTAAAGAAAGTGCTCTTCGGTCAAGTCAAAGGAGACACGCTTCAGTCAGGGAATCGCAGCACAACAAGTTAAAGGCAGCCTCCAGTTCCATCCAGGGTTGGGCACAGTCAATTTGCCATTTGGAATGGTCAAAGTCAGGACGTGCATACCTTTGCAGTCAAGGGAATGGGGCACACTCAGTCCTGTGGGTCTACTGCAACCAATACTGGGAGTTGCAGTAAGTCATCTAAGAGAAAGTGAGGACTGCAAATGCTGGAGATCAGAGCTGAAAATGTGTTGTTGGAAAAGCGCAGCAGGTCACGCAGCATCCGTGGAGCAGGAGAATCGATGTTTCGGACATGAGACCTTCGTCAGGATTCCTGAAGAAGAGCTCATGCCCGAAACGACGATTCTCCTGTTCTTTGGATGCTACCTGACTTGCTGCACTTTTCCAGCAACACATTTTCAGCAGTTGCAGTAAGTCACTCAGGCAGATGCACAGAAATCAGTTACAGGACTGGTCACTTATTGTTCAGAGCTGTCCTTCAAACTCTGTCAAAGGTGTGGACCATGGGCGATCCTGAACTTCATCCACTAAATATCAAAGGGCTGTTTTCAGGGACCACTGCTGCTGCAGGAAACTGAGGATCTCAACTGGAGACTGCATGCTAGCTTGCACTGATGCTGACATTTGTGAAACATGGTAACTCTTTATATAATGTGTGGAAGTTGTAGAGCATTGAAGGGAAGGAGTAATGCAGGAAAAGTGGATATTGATGATTAGCAATGGTATCTCTTCAGTGAGAGGACGTTATATTACTCTACCAGGTATCCTAACCCAATTTACCCCAGGTTGGATGGGGTAATGTGAGGAGTGAATGAAGGTGAGACCCTTCAAAAGGCAACAGCATTACACAAACATCCGTACAGTATGGGTGAAAAACATCACTACAGCATTACATTGCTACGTGAGTCTTGGATATTAAGCTAAAAAGTGTGCAGTCAAAATCCTTGCCCCAGGCACTCTTGATAACATTATGAAGGATCAGGAATCAATGTCAGTAATAACTAGATGCATAAGTCATGTGTTGAGGCCTGGAAACATTCATCCTAGTTGCCAAAATTGCAAACACCTTTCAAGTTCTCAAAACATGCATACGGTGTAGGAGCTGTTCAATTCATGCCTTGGACCATAAAATATTGTGTAGCATGAAGGATAGCCTTCAGGCATTTACATGCATTTACTATCATACCTGATGGTAAATGGCAAAAGTTCATTCATAATTGTTGTTTTTTCATTTAAGTTTCACTGTGCCAACAATGTGCTCTCAGATGGTCGTCCTTTTTCACTTACTCCGAGTGCATCTTGATGAAGTCCTGGGGTCTGCTGCTGAGGTGAAGGAAGCTGCCCTAAAGGTAGACTAAACAAAAACAGAAATCACTGGAGAAACTCAGCACGTCTGTCAGTATCTGTTAACATTTCGGGTTTTGTGACCCTTCTTCAGAACAGTGAAGACTACAGTCTATTGTATTGTTTTTGGAATTTTGGGAAGTCCCTGGGCTGTTTGTCTGGAGGGTACAGACTTGTTGAGTATGTCATGTTCAAAGCCTGGTGCACCCTCCTCAGCTTCAGATCCCACAGGGTGGCAGGCAGGGTCGATATGAAAGGCCCCACTGGCTCAGGAGTATGCTGAGAGGAGACTTCCGAGGGTCTTGTGTGGTTCCTCTTCTGGCTGGGTGTCTACTGAGATTATGTTATCTCCTTGTGACCAAGGTTTGAAGCCAAGGTCCCTCAATCTGTGTCAGTTTGCTTCCAACAAACCCCTGCTACTCCCATGTTTGTTTGTGTGTTTCTGTGAAGTTGTTAATTGCTGACACCATGGGGTCCTCTCCTGCCTGGGAATGAATAGATGGCTGGCAGACTTTGGGAATTCTGTGACAGTTTTGTGCTTGATCAGCAGTTCTCACGACTCTAATCTAGCTAAAATTCCCACCAAAGTGCCTGTTTCTGAGTTGGCGGACAGTGCTGGAGGAAGCCTTGCTAATTATTTCTCAGTAACATCTGTGCTGTCTTCCTCAAAAGAGTAGAAGTGAAAGTGTTATGAGGCTGGCCCTTTGAATGCTGATACAATCCTGACCCCACCGGTAACTGCAGGAAACAAAAGAGAGAATGAATTGTAAACAAGGGCTGGACATTGTGAAACAAACATAAAGAAAACTGGTAAAATGCAGCTACACCTACGGAGAAAGAAATAGAGTTAATATTTCAAATCCAGTATAGCTGTTCTTCAGAACTGACTATGCGTTTTCTTATTCTTATTGTCTGTGATCAAATTGCTTTTCTGCATGATTTTTGTTTTTACTGTTAAAGTAAGTTGTCGCAAATTAAATAATTTCTAGCGGCAAACTTTGTGAATTTAAGAATAAAGTCTAATTATTACAGAGATACCCTGTTTTAATGTGACATCTTGCATACACTTTTAGACATACCCAGATAACATTGAGAATGAGAGGTTTTACAACACAGGGTAAAACCCCCTGCTAATTTAAACCAACAACACAGAAACGATTTACCCTGTGCGGTAATCTGTGAAAATTTGAGAGGCAAAGAATTATTCCAAAAGTCACTATTGGACATAAAAATTAACAATTTTATTTTTAAAGTCTAACAGAGAATAATTAGCTAACAACTATTTACAAATCCTTTCTCTCATCTACCTTTTACATCTCCTCCACAATACTAATCTGATGAAACCCCCGATTAAGATTTACTGAAAAATTCAAATTTCAAAACCAGCCAGCTATCGAATCTTCTGTTTGTATCTCCCTCTGTAGATTTGTTCTCCAGGTCGGTGTCAATGTTTTTTCTGTGCAAACACCTTTTCCAGTATCTCAGAGAGTTCTTACTAACAGCCAACATCTCATAGTCATAGACAGTCATAGAGATGTACAGCATGAAAACAGACCCTTTGGTCAAACTCGTCCATGCTGACCAGATAACTTAACCTAATCTAGTCCCATTTGCCAGCACTTGGCCCATATCCCTCTAAACACCTCCTATTCACATTACCCAGCCAGATGCCTTTTAAATGTTGCAATTATACTAGCGTCCACCACTTCCTCTAGCAACTCATTCCATACATGTACCACCCTCTCCATAAAAAATTTGCCTCATACGTCCTTTTTATATCTTTCCCCTCTCACCTTAAACCTATGCCCTCTTGTTCTGGACTCTCCACACCAGGGAAAAGATCTTGTCAGTTCACCCTATCCATGCCTGCCATGATTGTTTAAAATCTGTAAGGTAACTCTTCAGCCTTCGACGCTCCAGAACACCTTGCCCATTTATGCCACAAAACTCTCGAGAGCCCATATGGCTCATGTTCCTTTGAGATTTTGCTCTAAGTATTTTGTACTCTCTAACAATTGCAGTAAAACTGAATAAATTCAATTAACGGCTGCTTAGTAAGAGTGTCACTGAATGAAGATGGTGAAATTGAACTGACAGTGACTTTTACAGCAAATGCATTCATATAAAATTGAGGTTAATATTTTACTTTTTACCTAAGTTTACGTTATTCTCTGAATTGGTTTGTGGACGTACATTCTAACTGATACAACAGCGGCTAAGGCAGATTCTAGGAGTGATTTCAAATTTCTAGACTAATTCCATTAGTTCTACAATTGGCTTTGGTGTACCTTTTTGAGATAACGCTCCCATCTCTGAATGCTGACCAGTCTGTTGGTCATTTGGCAGTTTTCTCTCAACTGTTCAAACTTTTTCTGGTTTTATACCGCAAAACATTGGATTGTTTCCTAAGTTTTAATATTGTCAAAATACCAAAGTCAAACTTGATTGGAGTTTGGTATCTTGGGGCATAATTTAAACAGATTGGTTGAATTTGAATTTGAATTTGTTTTTGTCTCATTGCAATCCAGCCAGGGCTAGCTGTTCTGACCAAGCATTACATTGTTACCTTCTCCAGACTGTGTGTGCTCCTCTAAGTCCTTGCTAGCTTTCAACTCTCTTAAAGGTACAGTACCCCTTACATTTCCATAACAGAAGAACAATTGATTGCAAATGGTAATGAGTTCAGTCTCTATCATTGCAGGCCTATAATTTCTTCGTTGATATGATGCTTTAATTGCAATAGCGGTTGGGTTAGGCAGTGGATTTACAAAGTGTATTGTTGTTGAATTGCAAGGGGATTAGCTGTCATGTGTACCTGCAGTTGAAACAGGTTACTCAAGATTCCTTCTCCCACTTCTAAGGTACAGCTGTTTTCCATTGGCTGTGTTGTTGACTTGCAACTGGCTCAATGACAGTTTGGATGAGGTTTCAGTTGCTGTCTTACATTGTATTTCTCTCTGATCTGAGTAGTTTCTGCTGTCATTTGTACAGGCAGATCACAAATATGTCTGCCTGAGTCACGTGACCTATATGAGTTCAAAGTTCTTCTTCCAAAACATTTAGGATCTTTGGACAATATAAATCTTTTGTTGTGGTGTTTTATCTTTAGTGAGATTTGATATAGGCACATTTTTTAGGGTTGTTTTTCAGACTGGAGGCCTGTGGCTAGAGAAGCACCACAAGGATCAGTGCTGGATCAACTACTTTTCGTCATTTATATAAATTATTTGGATGTGAGCATAAGAGATATAGTTAGTAAGTTTGCAGATGACACCAGAATTGGTGTAGTGGACAGCGAAGGTTACCTCAGATAACAATGGGATCTTGATCAGATGAGCCAATGGGCTGACGTGTGGCGTATGGAGTTTAATTTAGAGAAATTTGGAAAAACAAATCAGAGCTGGACTTGTTTACTTAATGGTAAGTTCCTCGGGAGTGTTGCTGAACAAAGAGACCTTGGAGTACAGGTTCATAGTTCTTTGAAAGTAGAGTTGCAGGTAGAAAAAGATGGTTAAGAAGGCATTTGTTGTTCTTGATTGTTCAGAGTATTGACTACAGCAGTTGGGAGGTCATGTTCCGGCTATACAGGACATTGGTTAGGCCACTTTTGAAATATTGTGTGTTATTCTGGTCTCCTTCCTATGGGAAAGATGTTGTGAAACTTGAAAGAGCTCAGAAAAGATTTATAAGGATGTTCTCAGGGTTGGAGGATTTGAGCTATCGGGAGAGGTTGAATAGGCTGGGGCTGTTTTCCCTGGCGTGTCAGAAGCTGAGGGGTGACCTTATAGAGGTTTATAAAATCTTGAGGGGCATGGGTAGGATAAATAGACAAAGTCGTTTCCCTGAGGTAGGGGAGTTCAGAACTAGAGGGCAAAGGTTTCGGGTGAGAGGGGAAATATATAAAAGGGACCTAAGGGCAACTTTTTCATGCAGAGGGTAATGCAGGTATGGAATGAGCTGCCAGAGGAAGTGGTGGAGGCTAGTACAATTTCAACATTTAAAAGCTATTTGGATGTGTAAATAAATAAGGAGGGTTTGGAGGGATAGCAAGTGGGACCAGATTAGATTAGGATATCTGGTTGGTCTGTTTCCATGCTGTGCATCTCTATGACTCTGTGATTATGGTGACCCACACAATTGAAATTACCTTTTGAATACCTTTCATGACTCGGCATTGAGTTTTAATGGCTCTAAAAGCACTTAAACTTGGACATGATAGAATTGGTCCAAAATCATCTTATATTACCTTTTTCCTTCAGGTGTTGGTGAGGCAAGGAGTCAAATTGGCTGTTTGATTACAATAGATCCTTAACAAAAAAACTCGTGTGTTTCACTTGTGTTGCAGATTTTCCATATTTTAATAGTCATTTGCTTTAGCTTCTGGTCTTTTCTGGAGCTGATATTGCCGAAGTCATGAAGTGATGTGTTGTTAGCAATCTTAAAAAACTGTTGTTGCGCTTTTACAAATTGTGAAACTCTATTTTTGATACCTTCATACCTGTGTTGAGCATGACAATAGGCCTTAGAAAAGCTTGATGAATGAAGTACTTTTAAAATTTCATAGATTTGTCAGGATTGTACATAAGAGCTGTATAGCTTCATTGAAAAATATGAGCAATAAGTAGCCTACAGCTTTTTCACTCCTCTTACATGCAGCTAGGGCTGCAGATACATATAGCTGAAAATGTGTTGCTGGTTAAAGCACAGCAGGTGAGGCAGCATCCAAGGAACAGGAAATTCAACGTTTCGGGCCAGAGCCCTTCGAATTTCCTGTTCCTTGGATGCTGCCTCACCTGCTGTGCTTTAACCAGCAACACATTTTCAGCTCTGATCTCCAGCATCTGCAGACCTCACTTTTTACTTGCAGATACATATAGGCTTGCATTTTTCATATCAGGACATATTCAACTGAGTACAAAACATATATGTTAGGGCAGCTATGGGAGCATCTGTGGTAGATTTGAGGAAAGGAGAGCAGAGGAGGGGAGAAGGAAGGCAGATGAAGTATTAATGCAACTTAAACAAACCTATCGTAGTATATGACTGCATTAACTGGGTGAGTGGAGCTTTATGCCAGTTAATCCTGCATTACACTATATGAGCTCAATACATGGCATGTGATGTGGGATTATCAAAATGGAGAAAGGATTCTAACAGTAACACAAGGCTCTCATTTACACGTTATAAAACATTTAGAATCATTAAATGGCTTTGCCCACTCACTTCAAAATGTTTCACTCCTTTCTGTGAATGTATCTCCATTTTGTTTGTTAAGTTGGTATTGGATGTTGGCTTGATTCATTGGCACACTTTTAACATTGAATCTGAATGCAGTGGGTTTAAGCACCACTCCAGAGAGTCAAGTTGGCACTTCAGTACAGCAATGACACAATATTGCATTATCTTGGGTGCCATGTTTTGGTTAAGGATCTATCTGGCCTCTCTGGTTGACAAAGTGATCATGTATCTCACTGTTTTTTGCAGTATCTCGTTGACTGCAAATTGTGCTTGCCTAAGTACATTGACTCTACTTCAATAACAACTTAATGGCTTTGAAGGACAGTGTTGGGACATCAGGAGGATAAGCAAAATATTATATAAATACAAAGTGTTTTTTTTAAAACCTTCTTATTGTGTTATGCAGTTTAGGTTAAATTATCTTGCAATATTTACAGTTCACAAGTAATACTATGGACAGCAAACAAAATTGCAGAATAAATCACTCATTGAACTTTTTCTTCTTCCTTATGTTGTTTTCTCAATATGTAAAAATATGTCTGTATCTTAATTTCAATCCTGAAATGTTTCTTTTGTACGTTATTCACATGTGTACAAATTCCATTCTGTGCAGCTGCTTCTACACCTCATGAAAACTCTAACAACAGGTAAGAATTCACCAAGTAACTAATGGTAATCTTATCACATGCCAGAAAAAAAATGTTAAGTATGGAATAGAACTGTGCATGTTTTTCAAGGTGCTTCTTTATATAACATTGTTAAAATAAACGAAGGCTAATAAAATAGATGCGCACAGCTGTTTTGACTATTTATTCATTGATTTCTTTCAAGTGCTACCACAGTAAAATCTCTCTGTTAGAGACAGCTTGTGTTTTGTAAGAGAAAAATTGAACTATGAGAAGCTTTTCTATTCTCTTTATGTTGATGATGAATTTGTGCACTTGTCTTTCTCTACTAGAATTTATGAAACCAGCTGAAATTCCACACGTTTTGTATTGATTCTTACAACACCAGGTTAAAATCACACAACAGGTTTATTTGGAAGCACGAGCTTTTGAAGCACTGTTTCAACCATCTAATGAAGAAACAATGCTACAAAAGCTAGTGCTTCCAAATAAATCTGTTGTATGATGTTTAACTTTGTTCACCCCAGTCCAACATTGGCACCTCCGAATCATGTATTGATTCTGTTACAATAATGTGAAAAAGCAGAAAAAACACAAAATGGTTGATTCAAGATGCACCACTGAACATTAAAAACAATTTGCTATCTAGAGGTTAGAACTTAAAAGCAATTTCTCAGAAAGTACAAAATGGGAGTTGATTTTTTTTAATGCATGTTATGCTAAAATCTGGAACATATTAGGAGAAAAGATGAAAGGTAAAGATTCAAAAGAAACATTCAATGGATGCTTTATAAGATAATGGCTCTGATGAAGTTAATATTCATACAACATTGAGCTCCACTCAGTTTGATGATGTCACGCAGTTTTTGTGTGGGGACAGAAGAGTCCTGCATGACTATCTGAGGGGAGCAGGTACTTTCTGCACAGCTCCTGAGAATCCTTCCTAATAATGTCTAATAGCGAATGCATATTGAAATAACAACACAGAGGCTACCATCCCATCACCAAGTCACCCTTTATCTACCTGTGCACAGTACATTGGCTGTGGCCAGCCAGCTCAGAGTCAGTCTCCTGAACTGAGGAGATTCTGAATCCTGGTTAATATTGGTCAGCCAGGCCTTCCTGATTGCCCGGATTAACAATCAAGGATCTCATCTTCAACTTGGACCATGTGGTTCCGATCACTACACACCTGTTGCTACAATACACATATTGTCTAATGTCAGAATCTCTCTTGTTTTGATTGACTTGTGACTTATCTTCTATTACAAAAACCTCTTTTATTTTTCTAAATTTTTGATTGTGGAATGAAATGGGAAAAAGACTGTATTAAAACTAAAGTGTGGGGTTGGAGTTTTAAAAAGCAAGTTACTGAACTTCATTGTAAGTGGTGTATGCACTGTTGCTTTGTTCAAGCATTGGAGGAGGTTGTTTGTAGACAGCATTTACAAAGGAAATCAACCATTTGGTGATTGGTTTGTGAAGTTGTGATCTGTTGGGTATGACAAAGTCCATGAGCCTGACATCAAATATCTGATTGGCTCTTGGGTAACTGAACAACACTGGCAGATGCCTTCTGAATGCTGTAAGGGACAGACGGTGCATCTTCCTTGCCAATAAATTACCTACAGCCTGAAGAAAGCTGATTTCTTCTTTCCTTACCCAATTGCTTTGAGCTGTGGCCTTTCACCAACAAACAAGAAACTTTGTAGTTAATGTACCAATTGCCTGTACCTTCTGCAAGGAAGTATTAAAAAATAAACTTTGAGAAAAAAGTTTGAAGAACAGAAAATCCTGGCAACAGAAGGATAATCTCAGTGAACCCTATGGAATGGGGCCATTGAAATATTTCTCCAGTACTTTTTGTCCCCCTTTATCTTTAACACTAATTTGTTTGGTCCATCTTTTCTGTCTTTGGGCTTTTTAAAGAAGTTAGAGTTTTAACTATTAGACTTACAGTTGATAGACCATAGATTTATCTGTAGTTAGAATCTATTTATTTGTTCTAACTAGTAGTTATTGTTAAATACAGAAACCTTTGGTTATGTTTTCTACTAGGTTCTGACAGGTGATTTGGGTATTTTTCACAGTGTGATAACAGTTCAAACTTTTATGCTGATGCTGGAAACAGTATACCACCCCAGTGACACTATCACTGATAATTAGACAGATCCCAGACTAGCATAGAGAAAGGAAGATTGATAGCAATGAACCATACAAACTAAACTATCACATGCTGGTGGTGGAGAATAGGACAAAAGACGGTTGACTATATACTTGAACAGAACGATTTGCATGGTGAAAATGTTGCACCATAACTGATAAGACAAACATTTGATTAACTAATGATTGAGTATTTTTACACTCATGTCCGTCACTAATGTAAATGAATGTCAAAAAGACTGAAAGAGAATGAAAAGTAAGCCTTGGATTAGAAAAACAAGTGCAATGACATTTAAATTCAGTAAAACAGCATTTCAGGTGAAAGTGTTTGATAATATAATTCAGTTAGCAAAACCTGAATGCCAATAACTTCCTTCTTTAATGCAGTTACAGTATGCTGTGTTGGTTAGCTCAGTTGGCTGAATGGTGGTTTGCAATGTTGAGTGATGCTTACTGCTTGAGTTGAATTCCTACTGCAGCTGAGGTCACCATGAAAATCTCAACCTTCCCCCTCACTTGAGGCACGGTGACCTGGATGATAACCCTACCACCAGTCATCACTCTACAGTGAGACAGCAGCCCAATGGGAATATTGTGACTTCAGTTTTATTTTAGTGCAGTACAGATAAATTGTAACTTAATTGGACATAAGTAACTGAATTGGATGTCAGTAACTTGTGTATTTAAACTTTACCAAAACTGTGGGTAACAATCCCAGTAGCGCACCAGTCAACATTTTGGATTTGTTCCTTTTGAGGCAGCAGTGGTTGCTGTGGAGATCTAACTGATTGCTCTCTTCTGTCTGGCATCTTTTAAATCCTTGCAATTCTTTAGAATTGAGCATACAGCCTAACTGGCCAATATTTCTGTCTTGCAAAACTCATTGGAAAAGAAGGTGTATTTTTTTCTTTAAAGCCCCCGTGAGTTAAAAAGCTTCTCCACACCTGCCCATTAACACCCCTCTCGGAGGGTTTTCAGACCTCCCTTCTCATCCACCGCAACCATAAGACACCTCTCCTATCTTCCTTACCTCTTGACTATCTCAGGCTGTCAGTGCCTCCCCTCTGTCTATTCTGTGATAGGTCTCCCCCACCTACTATCACTGGACCCCTCAATAACTGTGATCTCCTCCACTCTCTACTATTATAGGTCTCCCCAACAACAGTCACGTCTCGCTACACTCTCAAAGCCTCCCACTCCCCCAGTGAAACTTCATGCATAACATTAGCAAAATTCTGAGGAGGGATGTGGAAGAATCATCTCTGAATTCAGGAATAGGTTTTTCTGTGAAGAGTTGCCCTTTTTGCATTGGATTCTGTAGTATGCACAATTGAACTGACTATTTGCAATAACATTGTTACCATCTACTTTGCTCATCTATCAATATTTTCACATTTATCAAAAAAGTGCCAATGGAATCTCGACAAACTCACTGTTGAGCATGTGTTGATCATAAATTGAATTATGCTGGCACTGGACCTTCAATGAATATTGTTGTCTCCTGTACGTTTAAAACAATGCAGGAAGAAATACAGAGCAGTTCAGGATCTCAGTGTAAGTTGCCTGTACTTCTTAGCTTTCAGATGGATAGAGTTTAGAAACTCAGAGTTTCATTAGAGTTTTATTCCTGATGAAGGGCTTTTGCCCGAAACGTCATGAATGCACGAAGCATTAGAAATAAGATGGATGAGCTTGAGGCTCTTTCGGAAATTGGCAGATACGATATTGTGGGGATAACTGAGACGTGGCTTCAAGTGGATGGAGCCGGGGAAATGAATATTCAAGGCTATACGTGCTATCATAAGAACAGACTGACGGGCAGAGGGGGTGGGGTGGCCATGTTGGTAAGGGATGATATTCTGTCCCTTGCACGGGGGGACCTAGAATCAGGGGATGCAGAGTCAGTGTGGATAGAGCTGAGAAATACTAAGGGTAAAAAGACCCTCTTGGAAGTTATCTACAGGCCCCCAAACAGGATTCTGGATGTTGGATGTAAGTTGAATCAGGAGCTGAAATTGGCCTTTCGCAAAGATGTTACTACAGTTGTTATAGGGGATTTCAACATGCAGATAGACTGGGAGAATCAGAATGGCATTGGACCTCAAGAAAGAGACTTTGTGGAGTGCCTCAGAGATGGATTCTTAGAACAGCTGGTGCTGGAGCCGACCAGGGAGAAGGCAATTCTGGATCTGGTATTGTGCAATGAACCAGAATTGGTCATGGACCTCGAAGTGAAGGAGCCATTGGGAAGTAGTGACCATAATACAATAAGCTTCAATCTGCAATTTGAGAGGGAGAGGATACAATCGAAAGTGACAATATTTCTGTTGAATAAAGGGAACTATGGAGCTACGAGGGAGGAGCTGGCCAAAGTTCAATGGTGCAATACCTTAGCAGGGATGACAGTGGAGGAACAATGGCGGATATTTCTGTGTATAATGCAGAAGTTGCAGGATCAGTTCATTCCTAAAAGGAAGAAAGATCCGAGGAGGAGGCATGGGTGGCCGTGGCTGACGAGGGAAGTTAAGAAACATATAAAGAAAAGAGAGAGAAAGTATAACATAGCAAAGAAAAGTGGGAAAATGGAGGACTGGGAAGCTTTTAAAAAACAACAGAGGATTACTAAGAAGGAAATACGCAGAGAAAAAATGAGGTACGAAGGTAAACTGGCCAATAATATAAAGGAGGATAGTAAAAGTTTTTTTTAGATATGTGAAAGGCAAAAAAATGGTTAAAACTAAAATTGGGCCTTTGAAGACAGAAACAGGGGAATATATTACGGGGAACAAAGAAATGGCAGAAGAATTGAAATGGTACTTCAGATCTGTGTTCACTGGGGAAGACGCAAGCAATCTCCCTGAGGTAACAGTGGCTGAAGGACCTGAACTGAAGGGAATTTATATTTGCCAGGAATTGGTGTTGGAGAGACTGTTAGGTCTGAAGGTTGATAAGTCCCCGGGGCCTGATGGTCTACGTCCCAGGGTACTGAAGGAGGTGGCTCGAGAAATCATGGATGCGTTGGTGATTATTTTCCAGAGTTCAATAGATTTGGGATCAGTTCCTGCGGATTGGAGGGTGGCTAATGTTGTACCACTTTTTAAGGAAGGTGGGAGAGAGAAAGCAGGAAATCATAGACCAGTTAGTCTGACCTCAGTGGTGGGAAAGATGCTGGAGTCTATTATGAAGGATGAAATTATGACACATCTGGATAGTAGTAACAGGATATGTCAGAGTCAACATGGATTTGTGAAGGGGAAATCATGCTTGACTAATCTTCTAGAATTTTTGAGGATGTAACTTCGAAGATGGACGAGGGAGATCCAGTAGATGTAGTGTACCTGGACTTCCAGAAAGCTTTTGATAAAGTCCCACATAGGAGGTTAGTGAGCAAAATTAGGGAGTATGGTGTTGGGGGCAAAGCACTAACTTGGATTGAAAGTTGGTTGGCTGACAGGAAATAAAGAGTAGTGATAAACGGCTCCATTTCGGAATGGCAGGCAGTGACTAGTCGGGTACCGTAGGGATCAGTACTGGGACCACAGCTTTTTACAATATATGTTAATGATATAGAAGATGGTATTAGTAATAGCATCAGCAAATTTGCTGATGATACTAAGCTGGGTGGCAGGGTGAAATGTGAGGAGGATGTTAGGAGATTACGGGGTGACATGGACAGGTTAGGTGAGTGGTCAGATGCATGGCAGATGCAGTTTAATGTGGATAAGTGAATGGTTATCCACTTTGGTGGCAAGAACAGGAAGGCAGATTATTACCTAAATGGAATCAATTTAGGGGCAGTACAGAGAGATCTGGGTGTTCTTGTACACCAGTCAATGAAGGTAAGCATGCAGGTACAGTAGGTAGTGAAGAAGGCTAATAGCATGCTGGCCTTCATAACAAGTGGGATTGAGTATAGAAGCAACGACGTTCTTCTGCAGCTGTACAGGGCCTTGGTGAGACCACACCTGTGTGCATTTCTGGTCTCCAAATTTGAGGAAAGACATTCTGGCTGTTGATGGAGTGCAGCGTAGGTTCACGAGGTCAATCCCTGGAATGGTGGGATTACCTTACACTGAAAGACTGGAGTGACTTGGCTTGTATACCCTTGAGTTTAGAAGACTGAGAGGAGATCTGATTGAGACATATAAGATTATTAAAGGACTGGACACTCTGGAGCTAGGAAACATGTTTCCACTGATGGGTGAGTGCCGAACCAGAGGACTCAGCTTAAAAATATGAGATAGACCATTTAGGACAGAGATGAGGAGAAACGTCTTCACCCAAAGAGTGGTGGCTGTATGGAATGCTCTGCCCCAGAGGGCAGTGGAGAACCAGTCTCTGGATTCATTTAAGAAAGAGTTGGATAGAGCTCTCAAGGATAGTGGAATCAAGGGTTATGGAGATAAGGCAGGAACAGGATACTGATTAAGGATGATCAGCCATGATCATATTGAATGGTGGTGCAGGCTCGAAGGGCAGAATGGCCTACTCCTACACCTATTGTCTAGTGTCTATTGTCGATTTTACTGCTCCTCGGATGCTGCCTGAACTGCTGTGCTGTTCCTATACCACTAATCCAGAATTTAGAAAATAATTGCCATAAGAACATAAGATCTTGGACCAGGAGTAACCAATTCAGCCTCTTTATCCTGGTCTGCCATTTGATACGATCATGACTGATTTCATCTCGCCCTCATCTCAACTTTCCTGCCCATTCTCCACAACCCTGCAACTCATTACAAATTAAGAACCTAGCTAGCTCATCCTCAAATTCACTCAATATCCCAGCATCCATCACATGCTGAGGAGGTGAATTCTATGGATTCACAACCCTTTGAGAGAAGTAATATCTCCTCATTTCTTATTTAAATGGCAAACCCTTATTCCTATAACTATGCCATGTAAATCCTCATTTGGTTAGCTCTTCAGGTCAATCTCCAGCCAAGTGAAGATCTAGCTGAAATTAAAGGCAATGAAGCCATTTAAGAAAATTCAGAGACTCCTCATGTTTTACACCAGGTCAGAACTGTCGAAAATGTCTATTTTTGGATTAAATTTTGACTTGGAATTTGGGACCTTGACAGTGAGTGATAAATCAGTATGAAGTCCACACATGCCAGTGTAGAGACCAACCAGTTGGGCTAGCTTCTTCAGCTGCTTCTTCTAAATGGTAGGAACAACACTGCTATTTGGAAGAGAGTTCCTCAATTTTGACCCAGACCAGTGAAGGAATTGAAGTATGGCTCCAAGTCAGCACAGTGTTGGTTTGGAGGTAAACGTGCAAGTTGAGCTGTTTCTGTATATCTGCTGACCTTGCCCTTCCAAATGGTAAAAGTCATGTATTTGGAAGTTGTTGTCGAAAGAACTGTGGCGAATTGCTACAGTGAACCTTATAGATTGTACACACTGCTGCAATTGTGCATTGGTGGTCGATGCAGTGAATACTGAATATTTTGCATTGAGTGCCAAACAAGTGGGCTGCATTGTCCTAGATGGTTTCTAGCTTCTTGAGTTTTGTTGGAGCTGTATTCATCCAGACAAGTGGAGAGGATTCCACCATACTTCTGATGTGTACTTTGTAGATGGTGAATATGCCCTTAGGAATCAGGAGGCAAGTTGCTTGCTGTGAAATTCCCTGCCTCTGTCCTGGTCTTCTGGTACAACAAGTTCACTTCAGTTTCTGGTCAACAGTAAACTCCAGGATATTGACAGTAGGAGATATAACGAAGGCGATGCCATTGAATGTAAAGGGACAATAGTTAAATTCTCATTGTCGAAAATGATCATTTGTATGGGCAAAAATGGTATTTGCCACTCGTCAGCCAAAGCCTGGATGTTGCTAATGTCTTCCTGCATTTAGACATTGGCTCCTGAGTAACTGAAATATATCTTTAGTGTTTTGATATGACTTTTAAATTCATAATCACCTTGCAATCATGTTTAGAGTCAACATCTTAAATCTCCATGAACCTCACAAGTGCTAATGAAGATGGGATCCTTTTCCTCAATTATATGACAGAAACTTGGTTCCAAAGATTGTTCCACTGGTCAATTGTGAAGCTAATTATTTAAAGCTAACTATTGCACCAAAACAATCCAGAAATATTTCTGATGTTTTCAGTGTAACTATCAAAGAACCCAATGGTCAAATTGTCCATTACTGGGGAGAGGCTTCTGACTCACATAATAGCCCATAAACATTGGAACCTGAGGAAATCTCATAACACTTAAGTAGCAAGTTCAAACTTCCAATCACCAGTTTTACGCTGCCCAGACTGCTGCAGAATGCCGATATCAGTGGAATCAGATGGCCCTATCCACAGCAACTTGGGCTGTTTGCCCTTTAGCAACCATATTTTGTAGAAGGATTTACTTAAGGTTTTTCACAGACGGAGTAAAGTCTACATATGAATACAACTCAAAGTAAATCAAAAGATGGGGCCATGTAGGCACTCTCAGTAATATTTACCCCCTATCAATGATCACCTCCATCCTGACATTATTCACCATTCATTTGCATCCAAACAATGTTCATAACCACCACTCACAACCCTGGAAAATGCTCACCCACTTCCTACAGATAATGCTTGCCCACACCCCAACTCAAGGACCACTACTCCCTTCTCAAGTCTCCATTTCAGATCCCTAGCTTCTGTCCGACTGATGTCAGAACAGTCAGCACTGTTCAGGTGAATTGAAGCCTGATATTTTTGTGGGTTGAGGCAGGGTAATAAATATTGTTATGTTGATGTGGGATGAAACATGTTAAGGTCTGAGGGAGGAGGGTGAGCAATGTTGGTGGTAAAGGGATGGTGAACACTCAGAGGGTAGGGGGATGTAAATATTGTTGGGTAGATGGGAAAAAGGATTGAATATTGCCTGGGAAAGGAAAGGGGAGAATATATTCGAGGATGTGTGAAGGAGATATGCTTTGTTAGATTGAAGAAAGAGCTGAACACTGTCAAGGAGGTGAGGGTCTGATGAATATAATCAGGGGAGCAAGGTAGTAAATTTTGTCAGGGGAAGGGGAAGGATAAATATTTTTGGGGTTATATAAGGGAATGAACACATTGAAGAGGCTGAAGATTGTTGAAGGAATGGGTGGTGAGTGGTGAGGATAACCAATATCATGGTTTGAGGGAGATGTGAAAATTATTGTGGTGTATGGAAGTGATTTGAACATTGTCAGGCAATGAAAAGGTTAACTGTCAGTGGTTTGAGGATATGAAATTTCAGAGGTTGACAAATCTGTTTTAAACAGTGCAAGCCAATGGTCATCAAGGGGCATGTCTTCAATTTATATTGAGAGTATGTAGTGGCTGGAGTGAAATTATGCTTGACACTTGGCAATCTAACTGTATTTATTCCTGCATCCATGCTGCAGTCATCACTGTAAAGTCCAGACTTTAACAAGTGGGTAGGATACATGTCAGTCATGACTACTTTTTCTCTGACACTGACTGGAAGATTTGACCCATTGTTATCAACTCAGAAGAATGGATTTGATAGGGTTGGTGAGACTTTGAGTCTAATGTCTAAGTAACTAATTACATAGTTATTTCTCCTAATTAGATACCTGCCCACTCTACCATTTTTATTAGTATGACATTAACTGAAACATTTACTATAAAAATTGTCCCATGGTTATTTAATGAGTATTGCAATCTAAGAAGTTTATTGTCAGCTAAATATAGGCCAGTTGGCCAAAATCTTGGCAAGGATAAAAATCACACAACACAGGTTATAGTCAAAAAGGTTTATTTGGAAGTATAAGCTTTTGGCCAATTGAGCAATGATAGTAGCAGGTAGTAATATGTAGATATTGCTGCTTAATGGGATTAGTATAGGAAGGTTTGCATGTGCTTTGTATGACATAATCGCACTGTGGCAGCTTGCAAACTGTACTGTCAGTGGAAACCTGGAGAGAAGAACTGATGATATTAAGAAACCATTATTTATAAATGTCCACAATAACATCAGGTAGCCAGTGGGGAAGGATCATAGGACCCAGAATTTACAATAAAAGATAAAAGTGTCATACAACTAATGCGATATATTGAACAAACCTAGATTGCTGTTAAGTCTTAATCACTTAGAATATGTTGCAGGTTTCGATTCATTAATATGGAAATCCCAGAGCTTCTTTTGAGTCACATTCCTGAGATAATTTAAGGTTTTACAAAAAATGGGTGACATGGCTGCCAGTGAAAATGGTGGAGGCTGATACAATTACAACATTTAGAAGACACCTGGATGGGTATGTGAATAGCAAGGATTTAGAGGGATATGGGCCAAGTACTGGCAAATAGGACTAGATTAGCTTAGGATATCTGGTCAGCATGGATGAGTTGGACTGAAGGGTCTGTTTCTATGCTGTGCATCTCTATGACTCTGTGACTCAGCTCAGACAATGCATGAAAGGTGTGAGGTTAGAGTCTGTGTGTATTCCAACCTTGAGTGAGATAGGTTCTATTGCCAAAGTAAGAATTTATAAAATGTCACATGGACTGATTGGCTCTAAATTGTGTGTTTTTAAACAAAATAGAATATAACTGCAAATATAAATCTGCAAATGCAAATTCACCCCATATATATATATATATATATATATATGCGTGTGTGCATATAAGGAAGAGAGAGAGTCAGACAGAGAGTGTGTGTGTGTGGGGGGGGGGGGGGGGGGGGGGGGGGGGGAGAAGGAGATAGCCTATGATCCTGTCTCACTAGTTACCCAATGGAGGAGTAGTGCTGAAAGCTTGTACTTCCAAATAAACCTCTCCTGGTTTTGTGTTGTGTGTGTGTGCGTGAGAGAGAGACTGAGACAGAGCCAGAGGCAGCAAGAGACAAGGAAAGAGGGGTGGGGAGGTGGAAAGGTTCAAGGAGTGAATACCAGAACTTACAGTTTTGATGCTTGGACATGGTCACCAAAGATAGAGCACTTAACATGGAAGATGATCAATGGGTAGGATTAGCTGGGCTTAGAACTCTTGGAAGGTTGTGGAGTCAATGGAAATTATAGAGAAAGAGAGGGCAGAGCTGTGGGTCAAAAATGACACAAAGATTGCAAACAGCCTTGGTTTTGGAAAATGCCACAGACAGGGGTGAAGACAATAGCCAGGAAAGAGATTTTGGTGTGGAGAAGAAAATAAGTGGCTGCAGTATGTTTTCTCAATATCTATTTGGAAGAAACTTTTGCTCATGTACTACGTGACACCAGATAATCTGTCTGATAATGTAACAATTGAGACAAGTTGTGAAACAGAGTTGAATGTTATCCATGTTTATTCCTCACAAAACAATGCAAAAGCTTTTTAAAAATTATAGTGTAAAAGATCAGCACTGGATGGACGTTTTGCTTAAAATTCTTTGATTCTTGCACTGCCTCATCGATTTGGAGTGAATTTAGTTGAACAAACCCAGCACATCTGTGCTGAAAATCCTGTCCTATTTTCATCTAACTGTTTTTCTTATGGTTATTTCTCTTTGATTCTTCTCCTTTTGTTTCAAGTTATGCATTTGTTATTTTATGTTTCATCACTAAAGCTCAGCGCGCTGCTTCCTAATACAGTACAGTGAAATTCAGGATACAATGAAATGTTGTCATGGCTAACAGGATATTACTACAACAGCAGTCAAAACTTAGTCATAATATACAATTATTGCCAATTGAGCAATGATAGTAGCAGGTAGTAATATGTAGATATTGCTGCTTAATGGGATTAGTATAGGAAGGTTTGCATGTGCTTTGTATGACATAATCGCACTGTGGCAGCTTGCAAACTGTACTGTCAGTGGAAACCTGGAGAGAAGAACTGATGATATTAAGAAACCATTATTTATAAATGTCCATATATCATTGCTTCTCTTATAGGATACAAGGAAACCTTGCGTTTTTGACGAGGCTTCAAAACTTTATTAATTGTTCAACATTTTTGATGTTGCCATTACAGGAATGCAGAGTTGAGTATCACAAGATAGGAAAAGCCCTGCAGTAGATCAAGATTTTCTTCAATTATCCTGTGATTTGCCAGGTCATGCATACCCTACATTAGATGGTGAAGCATTAATGTTGTGTAGTTGTTATCCCAGCACAAATTCTCCAAGGGTTAGTTAGCTCAGTTGGCTGAATGGGGCTAGTTTATGATACAGAGTAACACGAGCACTATGGGTTCCATTTTCTGCACTGGTTAAGGTTACCTTGAAGGACACTCCTTGCCTAAGGTGTGCTGACCCTCAGGTTAAACTACCATGAGAGCAACCCTATGGTCTGATAAAACTATTTGACTTTACATTTTACAGTTTCTTCTAGCCTGTTTTTCCAGCAGATGGCTGGATCAAATTAGGGAATGTTTGTATATGTTGACATTTCTGATGACATTATCATTGTTCTTCAAGTATAGATATTTTTCGATTATGGTTGACTTGTATATATTTATAAATTATTCTATATGTACATTTTGCACACATATATATTTTACAACCTTACATTCAAAAAGGGATCATTGAGATTCATGATGTAAACCTAATTAAATTGGAAGCAATGTTGTATTGCTTGCAGTTAAAGATGAGAGTTAAGATGAAATATTAGTTGAGGAGCCTCAGCTCAACATTGTGCACCAGTTATTGATTGTTGTTTCAGATAGACTGTTTGCAGGCAGAGCACTCTCTGAACTTCTATATTGCTAAATGCACTTAAGATATTTTGTCCATTGCAAAAATAACAAGTAACAGTAAATGTTATAGCTGGTAGTTATTGCACATATTGGACCAAGCAATGCTATAAATTGCATTTAAATCATAACTGTAGAGCTGTTGATTACTGTTATCTTGTTCGAGAAAAACAAGTTAAAGTACCAAGGCAGTTTGTGTTCACCCCTTGAACTTGATACTGCTGGAGACTATGACTTCTATCATTTCTATCTAAGAACTCTATTACAGTACAGTGAAGGCCATGATCATACTGAGTCCTCCCAGAAATAAAGGAAAAGAGGATCAGGAACTCTGCTGAACCTCAACTATTATTTCATGAAGTTGTCAAGAGTAAATAAAAGAGGACAGTGTAAAAAGCTCCATCTCTTTGAATCATTAAAAGGCTTAACACTATATTTTATGAAAACCGGTTTCACAAAAATAATCAGCGCTAACCTAGGGCTGATGTTCTATGTGATGTCTGTATCAATGCCACAGGGAAATGGAAAGGCTCCAATGGGACACACCAGGAGTTAAAGAACAGCAATAATGGGAAGACCAGCAACTTCTTAAGACAGTTATATTGCTATTTAATGCAAGGACTTAGTCAAGTGTGACCCAGTGGTTGATGGAGCTAAAACAATGCATAGCTAACATGTATTGGTATTCACAATGTCCTTGGAAAAGTTGCATACAAAGCCACAATTCACTCTGCTCAATTTAGATTGGAACATGTGCCAAAAGTAATTACTTTGACTCAAATAAACAATTCAAATAAAATAAGTATGAATTGTAGGTTGTTTGCAAGAGGAATAGGGACTTAAAATGACGGAGACTTGAACTGAGTAATGCACAAAAGTTATGGTTTGCAATAAATATTCAACTCCCGCCTATTCAGTGCAATGAGGTAAAAACAATGACTGCAGATGCTGGAAACCAGATTCTGGATCAGTGGTGCTGGAAGAGCATAGCAGTTCAGGCAGCATCCCAAGTGCAGCGAAATCGACATTTCGGGCAAAAGCCCTTCATCAGGAATGAAGGCAGTGAGCCTGAAGCGTGGAGAGATAAGCTAGAGGAGGGTGGGGGTGGGGAGAAAGTAGCATAGAGTACAATGGGTGAGTGGGGGAGGGGATGAAGGTGATAGGTCAGGGAGGAGAGGGTGGAGTGGATAGGTGGAAAAGGAGTTAGGCAGGTCAGACAAGTCCAGACAAGTCATGGGGACAGTGCTGAGCTGGAAGTTTGGAACTAGGGTGAGGTGGGGGAAGGGGAAATGAGGAAACTGTTGAAGTCCACATTGATGTCCACACCCTCCTCTAACTTATCTCTCCATGTTTTAGGCTCACTGCCTTTATTCCTGATGAAGGGCTTTTGCCTGAAACGTCGATTTCGCTGCACTTTGGATGCTGCCTGAACTGTTGTGCTCTTCCAGCACCACTGAAAGGGTATTCAGTGCAATGCCAGGACTTTGTGCTACCTGTTCATTTGGATACTTTCTGCTTGTAGTCAGGATTAACCACATGTAACACCAAAGCACCCAAACGTATTACTTATTATAATCACTTCAATATTGTATATCTTAAAAGGGATGTGTTTGTTGTGGTTCTGTTCGCCGAGCAGGGAGTTTTTGTTGCAAACATTTCGTCCCCTTTCTAGGTGACATCTTCAGTGCTTGGGAGCCTCCTGTGAAGCGCTTCTGTGCTGATTCCTCCGGCATTTATATTGGTTTGAATCTGCCGCTTCCGATTGTCAGTTGCTGTTCGCTGCAGTGGTCGGTATACTGGGTGTAGTTTGATGTGTCTGTTGATAGAATTTGTGGATGAGTGCCATGCCTCTAGGAATTCCCTGGCTGTTCTCTGTTTGGCCTGCCCTATAATAGTGGTGTTGTCCCAATCGAATTCGTGTTGCTTGTCATCTGAGTGTATGGCTACTAGGGATAGCTGGTCGTGTCGTTTCGTGGCTAGTTGGTGTTCATGGATGCGGGTTGTTAGCTGTCTTTCTGTTTGTCCTATGTAGTGTTTTGTGCAGTCCTTGCATGGGATTTTGTACACTACGTTGGTTTTGCTCCTGCTGGGTATCGGGTCCTTTGTCCTGGTGAGTTGTTGTCTGAGAGTGGCTGTTGGTTTGTATGCTGTAATGAGTCCTAGTGGTTGCAGCAGTCTGGCTGTCAGTTCAGAAATGCTCCTGATGTATGGGAGTGTGGCCAGTCCTTTGGGTTGTGGCATGTCCTCATTTCGTTGTCTTTCCCTAAGGCATCTGTTCATGAAATTGCGCGGGTATCCGTTTTTGGTGAATACCTTGTATAGGTATTCTTCTTCCTCTTTTTGTAGTTCAGGTGTGCTGCAGTGTGTTGTGGCCCTTTTGAATAATGTCCTGATGCAACTTCGTTTGGTTGCTTTCATAGTTCAGGACTTGGTCTGTGTGTGTGGCTTTTCTGTATACCTTCGTGGTGAATTCTCCGTTCGGTGTTCTTTGTACCAACACATCCAGGAATGGGAGCTGGTTGTCCTTTTCTTCCTCTCTCATGAATCGGATTCCTGTGAGTGTGGCGTTGATGATCCGGTGTGTGTTCTCTATTTCTGTGTTTTTAATGATCACAAAGGTGTCATCCACGTATCTGACCCAGAGTTTGGGTTGTAATTGCGTTAAAACTGTTTTTTCTAACCTTTGCATTACTGCTTCTGCTATGAGTCCGGAGATCGGTGAGCCGATGGGTGTTCCGTTGATTTGTTCATATATCTGGTTGTTGAATGTGAAGTGTGTTGTGAGGCACAGGTCCAGTAGTTTAAGTATGCCGTCTTTGTTAGTAGGTTCAGCGTCCTGTTGTCTGTTATGTATGTCCAGCAGGTTGGATATTGTTTCTCTGGCTAGGGTTTTGTCAATAGAAGTGAACAGTGCTGTTACATCGAATGTGACCATGGTTTCTTCCTTGTCTGTGTATATTTCTGATGATGTCACAACACACTTCACATTCACAATAAGCTCACATAAATGATCATGGTAAATGATGTACTTTTCTCTTTCTTGCAAGAGAAGCATTACCACAGGATGCAGAGTTAATCAGAGGTAGAGACATTGACTGCAATACCTGTCTCCTATGAAACGGACAATGCTGACCATTGATAGGGATGATCATTGCTGAGACAATGGTCAGCTCAAATCAACAAAAAATATGGTATCCTCTAATAAAGATCTAATTAAACTTACATCCTTTGAAGCTTCTCGTACCTCACTATCTCTCCTGATTTACAAAATCAAATGGTGTAAGAACATAAACATTCATTGAGTTTTGAGAAGATTTACCACTCGGGTTGAGGTTCTGGATGTAGGTTTGCTCACTGAGCTGGAAGGATTGGATTCAGACGTTTCATCACCATACTAGGTAACATCATTAGTGAGCTTCCATTTATTTCTCTGTTTAGGTTTCCTTGGGTTGGCAATGTCATTTTCTGTGATGATGTCATTTCCTGTTCTTTTTCTCAGGGCATGAAAAATAGGATCCAAGTCAATATGTTTGCTGATAGAGTTCTGGTTGGAATGTCATGCTTCTAGGAATTCTCACCCGTGTCTCTGATTGGTTTGTCCTAGGATGGATGTGTTGTCCCAGTCGAAGTGGTGTCCTTCCTCATCTGTATGTAATGATACTAGTGAGGGTGGGTCATATCTTTTTGTGGCTAGTTGATGTTTATGTATCCTGGTCACTAGTTTTCTGCCTGTTGTCCAATGTAGTGTTTGTTACAGTTCTTGCAAGGTATTTTGTAAATGATATTAGTTTTGCTTGTTGTCTGCATAGGGTCCTTCAAGTTTATTAACTGCTGTTTTAGTGTGTTGGTGGGTCTGTGGACTACCATGATGCCAAGAGGTCTGAGTAGTCTGGCAGTCATTTCTGAGATGTCTTTGATGTAGGAGACAGTGGCTGGATTTCTTTTTTGTTGGTTTGTTTGGGTTTGTTGCTGAGAAATCGCCGGACTGTATTTTTTGGATAACCATTCTTTATTGTATGTGATTTTTCTCTGCTCTTTGTAGTTGCTCTGAGCTGGAGTGTGCGGTGGCTCATTGAAATAATGTAGTAATGCAGCTTCGTTTGTGGGTTTTGTGATGATTGCTCCTGTAGTTCAGTATTTAATTAGTATGTGTTGTTTTCCTGAAGATGCTGGTCTTGAATTTCCCCATTGGCTGTTCGTTGTACTGTGGCATCTAGAAATGGCAGTTTGTTATCATTTTCCTCCTCTTTAGTGAATTTTATGCCAGTAAGGGTATTATTGATGGTCTTGAAGGTTTCCTGAAATTTGTTTCATTTAATGATGACAAAGGTATCACCGGCGTAGCGGACTCAATGTTTGGGTTGGATGGCTGGCAGAGCTGTTTGTTCAAGTCTCTGCATTACTACCTCTGCTAAGAACCCTGGTATTGGAGATCTCATGGGTGTTCCATTGGTTTCTCTGTAGGTTTTGTTGTTGAAGGTGAAATGGGTGGTAAGGCATAGGTCCACTAGCTTAATAATATTGTCCTTGCTGATGAAGTTGGTAGTGTGCAGTGTATGTGTCTTTGGTTCTTCTAATAGTGTAGTCAGTGTTTCTTTGGCCAGGTTGATGTCAATGGATGTGAACAGGGCTGTTATGTCAAAGGAGACCATTATTTCATCCTCTACTACTTTAGTGCCTTTGGTCTTCAGGAATTCTAGGGTGGAGTGGATAGAGTGGTGTGAGCCTTCTATTCAGTGTTTTAGTGTTTGGTGTAGCTCCTTGGCCAATCTGTTAGTTGGTGTTCCAGGGAGTGAGACTATGGGTCTGAGGGGGGGGGGGGGACTCCTGGTTTGTGAATTTTGAGGAATGAGGAGAAGCATGGTATATTGGATCTGTCTGATTTCATTTTTTGGGAGTCACTCTTATTTATTTCTGCAGATTTCTGAAGTTTTTTGAATTGGAGTGTGATTTGGTTCTCTCGTTGTGGGGTCAGTTCTATTGCCACTTGTTGGTAAGTGTTGATTTCTACAAGTAGTGCATTCTCTATGTAATCTCTTTGATTCAAAATGATTGTCAAGTGTACTTTACATGTGGAATAACAATGGTTTTTATCTTTTTTAGTCCTTCTAGTTCTTTCCTTTCTTGTATATTAAGTGTGTTTCCTTTCTTTTTACTGCTTACTGTTGGTGTGACTGTCTGTCTGATGGTTTGCTGGATTTCTTCTGTGACTTAGTTGACTTTCAGTGTTGTTTCTAATGCTGCTAAGAAATCTTTTTTGTCTGCTCCCTGGATGTTGTAATTTAATCCTCTGACTAAGACGTTTTTTTCAGTGTCTATTAAGGGTCGGTCAGATAGGCTTTTTTTTATCTACGATTCTGTGTTGTCAGTGTTATTACTTTGTGTAAGTTTGTCTTTTTTTTCTGCCAATCTAGTTTTTTAATTTTATGTATTTGTCACTGTGTAATTTCTATAGCTTGTTGTACTATGTCCATTCATGGTCTGTTGCAATAGTGAGTAAAGAATTTTGGTGTGAAATTTCCCAGTTGTAGATACAAAGTCTGTTGTGGGCATCATTAATCATTTTTCTCAGCATTCTGTGGCCATTTTGATCTGCTATTCTTTTGGTTAGTGAGGTGTTAAGGGGAGGTTTGTATTTACGACATTTAGGTAATACCTGTTTCCTTAGACATTTGTGCAGGAAATACAGCGCTTCATGGGTATCCTAGTAGGTAGGCAGCATGTGGTAGGTAAAAACAATGACTGCAGATGCTGGAAACCAGATTCTGGATCAGTGGTGCTGGAAGAGCACAGCAGTTCAGGCAGTATCCAACAAGCAGCAAAATCGACATTTCGGGCAAAAACCCTTCGTCAGGAATAAAGGCAGTGAGTCGGAAGCATGGAGAGATAAGCTAGGGGAGGGTGGGAGTGGGGAGAGAGTAGCATAAAGTACAATGGGTGAGTGGGGGAGGAGTTGAAGGTGACAGGTCAGGGAGGAGAGGGTGGAGTGGATAGGTAGAAAAGGAGCTAGGCAGGTTGGACAAGTCCCGACAAGTAATGGGGACAGTGCTGAGGTGGAAGTTTGGAACTAGGATGCAGTGGGGGAAGGGGAAATGAGAAAGATGTTGAATGCCTCATCTTCCGCCTCGGAACACTTCAACCCCAGGGCATCAATGTGGACTTCAACAGCTTCCTCATTTCCCCTTCCCCCGCCTCATCCTAGTTTCAAACTTCCAGCTCAGCACTGTCCCTATGACTTGTCCGACTTGTCTGACCTGCCTAGCTCCTTTTCCACCTATCCACTCCACCCTCTCCTCCCTGACCTATCACCTTCATCTCCTCCCCCACTCACCCATTGTACTCTATGCTACTCTCTCCCCACCCCCACCCTCCCCTAGCTTATCTCGTCATGCTTCCGGCTCACTGCCTTTATTCCTGATGAAGGGCTTTTGCCCGAAACGTCGATTTCGCTGCTCGTTGGATGTTGCCTGAACTGCTGTGCTCTTCCCTCACCACTGATCCAGCATGTGGTAGGTGTCCCCTGATAATTGTTAGAAAGTGACCCTTGCAATTCCTCCTGCTGGACCATGTTTACAAACAACTGGCACCAGAAGAAGTAAATGCTCTTTTGAAGACAGAGCAATATCAATGCTACTCTCGACCTCAAACATATCATTTTTCAAAAGTAAAGGATGAGGAACACACTGGCAATAAAGGGTGGAATGGTTTGATATTGTGGCCTGCTGTATGCTAACCTTGAGGGAGTTCACCAATAGGATGGTCCCAGCAATGGTAAGCTCCATTTCAAGAGCAGGGTGCACCACCAATCTTGATCCTTTAAAAGAAATATTCCATATATTTTTACGATTACAACAATTACTGAAGGGCCAATGAACCTGCCAATGCTGTGACACATGATTCAATGCTCTTTAGGGTCAACATAGCTTTTTATACCATAAGTAATTTTTATAAGTGTAAATTGTACCACTGGGGTAGTAGGGCAGAGGAAGCAGCTACCCCCATATTAATGCAGTTGAACCCTGCTGTTGGTAACTGTGGTCATGGTGTTGCCCTGATTTCTACAACTGCATCCACACCATTGACTTAATTCAGTTTTTGAGTCAATGAGATGGACTCTAAAATTACGGTAGGAGTGGAAGATAAGGAAATAGGGAGGTTATAGATTTTATTTGAGTTGAAGAGTGTGGTGCTTGAAAAAGTACAGCCAGTCAGGCAGCATCTGAGGAGCCAGAGAATCGATGTTTTGAGCAAAAGTTCTTCATCAGGCAAGCTTCCTGATGAAGAGCTTATGTTCAAAATATTGACTCTCCTGCTCCTCAGATGCTGCCTGATCAGCTGTGCTTTTCCAGCACTACACTCTTCAACTCTGATCTCCAGCATCTGCAGTCCTCATTTTCTCCTATAGATTTGATTTGATTTGTTTTCGTCTATTGTCACATGTACCTAAGTACAGTTAAAAAGCTTTGTTTGTAAGCAGTACAGGCAGATCATAGCAAGCAAGGACATACAGATCATCGGGTACCTTGGACAGAGGGAGGCATACAGACTGTACTGCACAGGAGGTGCAAGAAGTAAAATCAACAGTAACAAGATCAATATTATTCGGAGTTAGCAAGTCCATTCATCAGTCTAATAATGGCAGGGAAGAAGCTGTTCTTTAACCTGTCAGTGCATGTATTCAAGCTTCTTTTTGGCTTAATGGGTGGGTGTTTCTCCTTTCTCAGTATAGTTGTCAATGAAGATTATCAGATCAGCCATGATCTAATTGTTTGGCAAATCAAATTCAATGTGATGGGTTAGAGGATATTCTTCTTCATGGAATTTAATTGAAAGATACCACCATCTGGATAGTTGTTTCTAACATATGAATCCCTCCTGATTGTTACCTATCTGAAAGAGATGGATCAAAACTCTCATAATTCTGTCTCAGACTGGTTCTATTGTAAATCACTGTAATCACAAAATTCTGACAATGTGTGAAGATTATTAATTAGGTTGTCAAAACATTCACAAGGAATTTTTATTCTGTTAAATCTTGCTCTCTCTATTGGTATGGGATGTAAAGTAATTATCAAAATTACAATATTATCAAAAGTATCAATCTCTTCTCTTGCATACTGTCACTTAAAAGCATGATCTCTGACCAGTCTAATAGAGTAAATAAATGTATTTAATTGTTTTTCTCAAACTTTCGTCTGTAATCCTAAAGAAATTTGAGATCACGTGAATTGTCTCTTCCATATGTACAGTCCAATTCTCTGTTTGAAGGATTGTGACTTTAAATTTGCTTTGAGTTGCAATATTTTTCACCATTGTTGTTCGATTTACTTGTGTTGTTTTTCTTAACTTAAGTGACATGGAATTTTCTTTCTTTTTGCAGACGTAGCTGATTTTACTGTTCAATGTATTGAATGATTCAATCAATTCAACTGCAGTAAATGTTGAGTCTTTTTCAGCAAGTTTTCTAAAGATGGAATTGTTTTCTTTAATTTGTAGATAATGCAGATGCATTGTTAATAAATCCTTAAGAGATCTGTTATCATCATGAAGATTTTTAATATTTACCATCTTACTTTAATTGTGATAGTTAAGTATCATTAAAATGTTTCAAGCTGTGAAATTCTGTTGCTTAACATTTTCTTCCAAGAAGGAGGGCAGACTGTTAGTTTGCTCCATTTTCTCTTTTTTCTTAGTAATCACCACTTTTTTCTAAGATAATTGATGATTTAAAACCTTTTTTGCACCTTCTTCAAACTTTTAGCACTGTTTTACTTGAATAAAATGGCATTAAATCATCAGACCAGAAGACCAGAAGATGTAGGGGTGGCAGTAAGCCATTCATCACATTGGAGTTGATTTGCCAAACAATTAGATCATGGCTGATCTGATAATCATCAGTTCTAACTTCCTGCCTTTTCTCATAACAGTTGACTGCCTTGCTGACTAAAAATCTAATGATCTCAGCCTTGAATATACTGAATGATCCAACTCCAACAGTCCTCTCTGTTTTAAAAAAAAACTCAACTGGTTGATGACTCTCTAGGAGAAGGAATTGTTTCTCATCTGTTTTCCCCACTGGGTGAATGCATGCTCTCATACCATCTACCATTCACAAGGGAAAACAGCCTCTCCACATCCACCCTGTGAAGACCGTAAGAATCTTGTATGTTAGGCCTGTGACCAGTGGAGTGCTACAAGGATCAGTGCTGGGTCCTCTACTTTTTGTTAGTTACATAAATGGTTTGGATGCAAGCATAAGAGGTACAGTTAATAAGCTTGCAGATGACAGCAAAATTGGAGGTGTAGTGGACAGCGAAGAGGGTTACTTCAGATTACAACAGGATCTTGATCAGATGGACAAGGGGCTAAGAAGTGGCAGTTGGAGTTTAATTCAGATAAATGCGAGGTGCTGCATTTTGGAAAAGCAAATCTTAGCAGGACTTATACACTTAATGGTAAGGTCCTAGGCAATGTTGCTGAACAAAAAAAACCTTAGAGTGCAGGTTTATAACTCCTTGAAAGTGGAGTCGCAGGTAAATAGGATAGTGAAGAACACGTTTGGTATGCTTTCCTTCATTGGTCAGAGTTTTGAGTACAGGAGTTGGGAGGTCATGTTGTGGCTGTACAGGACATTGGTTAAGCCATTGTTGGAATATTGCGTGCAATGCTGGTCTCCTTCCTATCGGAAAGATGTTGTGAAATTTGAAAGGGTTCAGAAAAGATTTACAAGGATGTTGGAGGATTTGAGCTATAGGGAGAGGCTGAACAGGCTGTGGCTATTTTCCCTGGAGTGTTGGAGGCTGAGGGGTGACCTTTTAGAAGTTTACAAAATTATGAGAGCATGGATAGGGTAAATAGGCAAAATCTTTTCCCTGGGGTAGGGAGTCCAGAACTAGAGGGCATAGGTTTTGGGTGAGAGGGGAAAGATATAAAAGAGACCTAGGGGGCAACCTTTTCACACAGAGGGTGGTACATGTATGGAATGAGCTGCCAGAGGAAGTGGTGGAGGCTGGTATAATTGCAATATTAAAAAGGTATCTAGATATGTATATGAATAGGAAGGGTTTGGTGGGATATGGGCTGCGTGCTGGCAGGTGGGACTAGATTGTGTTGGGATATCTGGTCGACATGGATGGGTTGGACCGAAGGGTCTGTTTCCATGCTGTACATCTCTATGACTCTATGACTCTATTCCTCTAAACTCCATTGAGTACAGGCTCAACCTGCTCAACATCTTCTCATAAGACAATCTCTTCATACCTCAGATCAATCCAGTGATATTCCTCTGAACTGCCTCGAATGCAAGTATTTCTTTCCTCAGATAAGGGCCCAAAACTGGTAAGTTTTTCCAAGTGTCGACTAATTAGTGCCTTGTATAGTTTTACGAATATATCCTTACCTTTGTACTCCACTCTCTTTGAAATAAAGGCGAACAGACCATTACCTGCTGAACCTGTATACACGCATATGGGCTGACAAGTGCTTCAGTGTTGAAGCTTTTTGCAGTCTATTTACATAAAAGCAGAGCGGCATAGAAAATAGTTGCAGAAGTAGGCCATTCAGCCCTTTGAGCATGCTCTGCTGTTCAATATCATTCAACTATGTACCTTGTTTCTGTTTTCTCCACATACCTTTTGAGCTTTATTTAACTCCTTCATGAAACATTCAGTGCTTTGAGCTGAACTTCTTACTGTGGCAACGAATTTTATCTACCCCATATCCTTTGACTGGTTCTGGACGCCCCAGTCATCAGGAACAAGCTGCCTGCATTTACTCTGACTAGTCCTCTTCAAACTTTATAGGGTTTCTATGAGATTCCCACCTGCCATTCTTCTAAACTCCAGTGAATATATTCCTAATAGATCCCGTCTCTTTTCAAATCCTTTCACCCCAGGTACTCCCTTCATAGTCAGAATATCCTTGCTCAGATAAGGAAACTAAAACTGCATACAGTACTCCAAGTGTAGTTTAACCCAGATATTGCGCAATTGCAGTTAGACGTCTCTATTCCTGTACTTAAATCAGCTCAGTACAAAGGCCAACATATCATTTTCCTTCTTCCCTGCTGCAGCTGCATACTAACTTTCAGCAACTGGTATACAAGGACATCAGAGATCTTGTTGTATCTCCCTGTTTCCAGTCTATAGCTATTCACATAATAATCTGCCTTCCTGTGTTTGCTGCCAAAATCAATAATCTTACATTTATCTATATTATAATTTATTTGCCATGCAATTGCACACTCACCCAACTTGTCAAAGTCATACTGAACGATCTCTGCATTTTCCTTACAGTTCAGCCTCACACACAACTTTATGCCATCTGTAACTTAGGGATATTACACTTAATTCCCTCGTCTAAATCATGAATATTTATTCGTGAATGAGACAAAAAAATTACAGATACTGGAATCCAAAGTAGACAGGCAGGAAGCTGGAAGAACACAGCAAGCCAGGCAGCATTAGGAGGTAGACAAGCCGACATTTTGGATGTAACCCTTCTTCAGGACTGGGAGTGGGTATTGGGGAGCTGCAGATAAAGGGGGTGATGGGAGCAGGGTGGTGAAGTTGGGCTAGGTGAAGACAGGTAGAGAGTATGACCCGGTTGGTCAATGGCAGGAATGAATCTGTTGGTGGCGGGGGGAGTGGAAGGAAGGGGAGGGTCTGGGAAGGGAGATTATTTGAAATTGGAGAACTCACGGTGGGGTGGCACAGTGGCTCAGTGGTTAGTACTGTTGTCTCACAGCGCCAGGGACCTGCATTCGATTCCAGCCTCAGGCAACTATCTGTGTGGTGTTTGCACATTCTCCTTGGGTTTCCTCTGGGTGGTCTGGTTTCCTCCCACAGTCCAAAGATGTGCAGGTCAGGTGAATTGGCCATGCTAAATTGCTCAGAGTGTTAGGTGCATTAGTCAGAGGGAAATGGGTTTGGTTGGATTACTCTTTGGAGGGTCGGTGTGAAGGGCTTGTTTCCACACTGTAGGGAATCTAACCTAATCAATGTAGAGTCCTCCAGGCTGTAGGCTGTAGGCTGCCCAGGCAGAAGATGAGGTGTTGTTCCTCCAATTTACAGCTTGGCTAATTGTGGCAATGGAGGAGGCCAAGGATAGTCATGTCGGAAAGAGAGTGGGAAGGGGAATTAAAATGGGTGGTGACGGGAAGGTACAGTCAGCTCTTGTGAGCCCGGCTGAGACGCTTGGCAAACTGTTCACCAAATTTATGTTTGGTCTCCCCGATGTAGAGAAAACCATGTTGGGAGCAGCTGATGCTGTAATTTAAGTTGGAAGAGAGGCAGGTGAACCACTGTCTCACCTGGATGGACTGGTTGGGCCCTGGATGGGTCCAAACATTGATTCCTGTGGTACACCACTAGTCACTGCCTGCCACTCAGAAAAAGATCAGTTTATTCCAACTTTTTGTTTCCTCTCTGCAAAGAGTTCTCAATTGTTTACTAGTACACGAACCATAATCAAAGCCTTAATTTTACATGCTAACCTCTTATGTGGGACCTTCTCAAAGGTCTTCTGAAAATCCAAGGAAACCAGATGCACTGCCTCCCCCTTATCAACTCAACTAGTTTCATCCTCTATGAATTCTAGTGAGTATACATTAATCTAAAATTTGTTGGGTTAACCAAAGTAAAGTTAAATGATAAGTCAAATGAAATGAGAAGGCAAGAACATGTGAAGCCCTGTGATGACTTAATGATAAGAATAGTCACTGGTTTTAGAGTTACTGCAATTTGCTGAAGGGATGTGTGTGCTTATGTTAAGCACAACAACTCAGCAGTAATAGACTGAACTATCACAGTAACTCTGTAAAATATGGTGTTTTGTTTAAAACAGACATGGTAAAGTTTTGATGATAATATGGACTATTTATCAGCAAAACTTTTGATAGTCATGGAATTGTGCTGTGTAAATGTCTTATGGTTGGTTAGATGATGTAAAAGTGGTATACAGCAAGCACAAGCTAAGCTGAGGTCAGAGGTCATTAAGAGTCAACAGTAAACATACGTCAAAGCAGACACAAGCAAGTCCTAATGAATTCATCGATCCAGGTGGCCATGGTAAAATCCATGTTTCAGGCACCATATGGTCGTTTGCTGGAGCCTGGGTAGTGTCAAAAGTGTAAATGCATAACATCTTTGTTTGGAAAGAGTATAAAAATACCTGTCTCATAGCAAAACTAGCTTGCTGAGGAGGTCATCTAGTCAAAAGCTGGAAGTTGAGGTAGTGTATGCTGATCATCAGTTCCGGTCTGATCTTGGACAAGGTCTTGCATTTTGGTACAATACACAAGGGTAGGGCTGACACATTTAATGGTAGGGCCTTGGGTAGTGTTGTAAAACAGGGGGAGCTCAGAATGCAGGCACATAATTCTTTGAAGTTTACATCAAATATAGGCATAGTGGTTAAAAAGGCATGTGGCACACTTGCCTTCATTGCTCAGTCCTTTGAATATAGGAGTTATAGAGTCGTAGAGTCATAGAGATGTACAGCATGGAAACAGACCCTTCGGTCCAACCTGTCCATGCCGACCAGATATCCCAATCCAATCTAGTCCCACCTGCCAGCACCTAGCCCATATCCCTCCAAACACTTCCTATCCATATACCCATCCAAATGCCTCTTAAATGTTGCAATTGTACCAACCTCCACCAGTTCCTCTGGCAGCTCATTCCATACATGTACCACCCTCTGCGTGAAAAGGTTGCCCCTTAGGTCTCTTCTATATTTTTCCCCTCTCACCCTAAACCTATGCCCTTCAGTTCTGGACTCCCCGATCCCAGGGAAAAGATTTTGTCTATTTATCCTATCCATGCCCCTCATAATTTTGTCAATCTCTATAAGGTCACCCCTCAGCCTCCAACGCTCCAGGGAAAAGAGCCCCAGCCTGTTCAGCCTCTCCCTGTAGTTCAGATCCTCCAACCCTGGCAACATCCTTGCAAATCTTTTCTGAACCCTTTCAAATTTCACAACATCTTTCTGATAGGAAGGAGACCAGAATTGCACGCAACATTCCAACAGTGGCCTGACCAATGTCCTGTACACCCGCAATATGACCTCCCAACTCCTATACTCAATACTCTGACCAATAAAGGAAAGCATACCAAACGTCTTCTTCACTATCCTATCCACCTGCGACTCCAGGGTTGGGAAATCATGTTGAGGTTGTACAGGATATTCTGGAATACTGTGCCCAGTTCTAGTCATCCAGTTAGAGGAAGGATATTATCAAGCTGGAGAGAGTTCAGAAGAGATTTACCAAGATGTTGCCAGGCGTGGAAGGTTTGAGTTCTCAAAAAATGCTGGAAAGACTGGGACTTTTTTCACTGGAATGTAGGAGGTTGACAGCTGACCTGATAGAAGTTTAAAAAATAATGAGAGGTACAAATACAGTTAACGGTTGTTGTCTTTCCTCAAGGATGGTCGATTTCGAGAGTAGGAGGAGAATCTCCCAAAGGTGACAGGAGGGAGATTCAAACAAGACATAATAGGCAAATATTTTGCATGGAGGGTGGTTCGCATGTGGAATGGACTTCCTGATGAAGTGGTGGATGCAGGTACAATTACAACATTTAAGTGACATTTGGGTAGATACATGAATAGGAAATATTTGGAGGGATATGAGCCAGGAGCAGGCAGATGGAACTGGTTTGTTTGGGATTATGTTCAGCATGGACTGGTTGGACAGAGGGGTCTGTTTCTGTGCTGTATGACTCTATGAATCTAAGTCCAATTAAAAAGGCTCAGTTGTGATTGTAAGCATTGTGTGCATAACTCTCTTGCAACATTTTTGTAGTATACTTTGCTTTGTACATAGCATTAGGTATATTCGATTGGGTATATGCCATTGGGAACATTCCATTGCTTATTATTACGTGCTGACTCTGTTTGATCCTTTCATTGTTTTCTAAGTGCTCTGCTATTAAGTCTTTTATAATGAACTCTAACATTTTCTACACTATCAATATCAGGATAACCAGTCTTTAATTCCCTGTTTACTCTCCACTATTTTTTCTTGCTGGGATGTTACATTAACAATCCTTCAAACCGTTGGAATTATTCTAGAGTATTAGTTTTTAAAATCTTGAAAGATGATTCCCCAATGCATCCATTATTTCTAGGCTTAATTCCTTAAGTATTCTGAGTTGTAGATTTTTGGGCCCTGGGTGTTTATCAGCTTTTAATCCCATTAATTTCTCCAACACCATGTTCCTACTAATATTGATTTCCATCAGTTCCTCCTTCTCACCAGAGTCTGTGTTCCTAAAAGTTGTGGGGCTTTATTTGTGTCCTCCTTTGTGAAGATAGAACCAAAGTATGTGTTTGATTGGCTTGCCATCTCTTTGATTCCCATTGCAATGCTGCCAATCTCTTTCTCTTCACATACCTAGAGAGGTTTTTATATTCAGTTTGCATGTAACCCACACCTTACTCTCGTATCTTAGCTCCCTCCTCTTAATCAATCCCTTTATTCTCCTTTGTTGAAATTTAAACTTCTTCTGTCCTCAGGCTTGTTGCTTGTTTGGCCTATTTGCATGTCCCCTTTTTTGTCTCATACTAACCCTAAATTCCCTTGCTAGCCATGGTCAGGCCATTTTTCCCATTTCATTATTGAGCAAACAGCAATGAACTGTTGTTACAGTTCCTCCATGCACTCTTTAAATGCTTGCCATTCCCTATCCTCCTTCATCCCCTGTATATCATAGCCAACTTGTGCCTCATATCATTGTAGTTTCCTTTATTTAGATTTAGGACCCTAGTCTCAGAATCAACAACATCACTCTCATCTTAACAGGGAAGTCACATTATGATGACTGAAAAAATCTCCCCTGTCTTAAGTGTCAAACATCAAACTAGTTAGTACCTCCCAGATACAAGCACTTTATTTCCTGTTGGCCAGAGCTTATCTCATGATGTCAGTTAATCCTTCCAGCTGTTAACTGCCCCACATAATAAAAGCAACTGTCCAGGTTATCTCTTCCTTCATCTTTCTGCTTGCACACTTGAGCTGCTCCCCAAGATGCTAATGACAAGGCTGTCCCCTCATGCTGCTATGTTTGTGCAGTACGTACCAGGCCATGACACAGAAGAAGTGATGGAAGCTGGTACAATTGCAACATTTAAGAGGCATTTGGATGGGTATATGAATAGGAAGGATTTGGAGGGATATGGGCCGGGCGCTGGCAGGTGGGACTAGATTGGGTTGGGATATCTGGTCAGCATGGACAGGTTGGACCGAAGGGTCTGTTTCGATGCTGTACATTTCTATGTCTCTATGACTCTAAGAGGCTCAGCAATCACTTCTCTAGCTTCCCACAGAGTTCTAGGGTCCACCTGATGAGCTCCTGGGAATTTATCCACTTTTATGCGTTTCAAGACATCCAGCACCTCCTTCTCTGTAATATGGACATTTTTCAAGGTACCACTATCTATTTCCCTATTTGCTATATCTTCCATCTCCTTTTCCTCAATAAATACTGATGGAAAACCACAAACCTGGTCTGTGCTTTCTGTCAACCTGGGTCTAATAAACAGGTAAATTGGGGAATTTTGTGCACTTTTGACAATTTTATGACAACTCAGGAATAGCAGGACTTGATTTCCATCATATTGCCACAGTGTGGCATAATGTAGCATCTGCTATTAATTGCCACACAAGAAAACAGGCTTGCCCTGACCACTCCAGCGAGAACAATTTCTTACCTGTTCTCTTTGAAAAGAAAGGTGCTATGCAAACACCAGACCATATTTTTGAATAATACATACACTATCAATTTTGTTTTAATTATATAGATATTATTATGGAGTTATTGGATGCTCATTGAGAAATAAATATTATCTTAAAGGTTACAGCATCTCTGTAATTTTCCATCTTACACTATCATCATCAACCCCTCTCCCTCTCCAGTGTTTCAGGATTATTAACAAATTCTCCAGAGTGAAAAAGGAGCACGCACAACCATGAATAAGGCAATAAACTAAGTTGCTTTGCAAGCAGCAACTGATAAAGTACTTACAGTCGTAGAACAGTGTGTATAATCTTCAGAAAATTGCTTGTTTCTCCTTTGTGTCATGTTTTTAACCTAAAGCTTAAATGGATTAAGTTTTTTGAGGTCGATAATTATTTAATACATACACATGAAACTGAAGCTCTGCTGTCCTATTTGAACAAGTTTTTCAATTTAGCACTTATGCAGATAGAGTTCATTGTCAGTCTCTATTCTTGTGTGAATAGGACACTGCACCTTTATCATGACCTTTATTGATGACATCTCTTCTGGAGTACTGTGTCCAGTTCTGACCACCCTGTTTTTGGAACGATATTATTCAGCTAGAGAGGGTTCAAAAGAGACTTACCAGGATGTGGCCAGATATGGAAGGTTTGAGTTATTAAGAAAGGCTCGATAGGTGGGGACATTTTTCACTGGAGTGTAAAAGGTTGACAGACCACCTTACTGAGGTTTATAAAATCCTGAGAGGTATGGATAGCTTTAATGGTAGGTGTCTTTTCTCTAGGACAGAGTAATTTGAGTCAAGGGGGCATATTTTTAAGATGCAAGGAGAGAGATTTAAAAGACATACAAGGGACAAATCTTTTCACATAGAAAGTAGTATATGTATAGAATGAATGACCTGAGGAAGTGATGGATATTTGCACAGTTACAACATTTAAAAGACACTGAGATAAGTACATGCATATGAAAGATTTGGAGGGACGTGGGCTAAAAGCAGGCAGGTGGGGACTAGTTTGAGATGATGTTTGGCATGGACTGGTTGGACCAAAGGGTCTGTTTCCATGCTGTATGACATTATGGCAAATTCAGCAGATTTGAAACAATGTGACTGAAGAGAATTGTTCTCACAAAAATCACAAAATACCAGTAATCACTGGAGAAATTCAGCAGTTGTGGCAGTACCTTTGGAGAGAAAGAGGAGTTAACATTTCAGTCTAGTGACCTTTCTTCAGAATCTAACCTATAGACACTGGAACTGTGGGAGGAAACCCATACAGGCATAGAATTGAATCTGGGTTCCTAGCATTATGAGGTAGCAATGCTATCCATGTGCCACCATGCACCCTGGTTATTAACTGTTACATTTTCCACATTAAAGAGGTGGCTTTAGAAGTACCACATTAGCTGCAAACTGCTTTGAGATATCCTGAGGCTATGCACATGATTGCATAAATACAAATTATTTCTTTCTCTCCCTCTCTAGTAATGAAACCAAATATATCATGATGATCTAATGATTAGGAATGAGCTATAAGTTGGACTTTGAATTGCTGATATGTTGGTGTATGGATTGTATGTAGATTTAGAATATTTATAGTGATGTTCTATTTATGATATGATATGATTTCCATGGAGGCAGAAAGACTGTACTCTGAGTCTCTGGCACGTCCAAAATGATGTATGGCTAAGCTTGTAAACCTTCAGGGTGCTTGTTTCAGTTTATACTTTTTTTGTCATTTGTTAAGGTTAAATGAGACAATGTTGGAAAATAAAAGGGGGCTTCACTTTAGTGCATTCACTATCAAACACATTGAAGCAAACCAGGTGCATGGTGATACACTGTCTATGTACAGCAGACCACAAGTATGCCTTAGGTTTAGCCTTAGAAATTGTTTGTAGCTACACTAATGACAATTAATGCCAAAAGTTTGAAATGAAATTGGAAGGATACTTCAATGGGCTATTTCTGGACAATGCTTTACCATAGAGTGATCTTATTTAGGCATAAATTTACTGTCCATGCTCAGTTTATGTTGCATGTTTCAACCAACTGAGCTAAGAAACTTCAACCCATCATCTGGACAGAATTTAAACTTTCTTATGATAATAAATTCTGAGTGTCAATCATCAAATAATCTGGTCTTTGTAATAATTGTTAGTGTTTGAAGCTTTCTGTCTGTGGAAGTGATCATGGAGTCCACCCAACATGCTGATTGGTCCACTCCAGTCATATAATCATGCTCACTCCCAGCCATTCATATTCCATCATTCAACTATAAAAGAATTATTCCTTACTAATAGTTTCCACTATTTTAATAGTTACCTCAATGCCTTTAGTTTTAAATGTTTACTTCTCATCTAATTTTTGTTTTTAAACATAGTTTCAACTACATGTATCAGTCTTCATTTTGTCTCTGTCTGAAGGACTGAAGCTCTCCAGTGATTAGACCAACCACTGTGTAAGCTCATTTTCTCTGCCTTCCAAGATCCAGTTCAGATCTTCTATCCAGCTGCATAGAAACTAGTAGTTAAGTTGAATATTCCCTGACAGCAGTGGTAAATATATTGCCATACTGTTCATTTCTATGCGACTCTCATCTGTGCATTTGCCTCTTTTAGATTTTCCCATTTTTGTATATTGTCATTTAATCTTGGTGTATGTGATTTGTTTTATCTATTTTCAAAAATTTCAAAGGTCTTATTTCATTTTGTGATTTTTTTCTCTAAATAAAGCTCTCTTTGAATTTCCTTTGTCCCTTTCCCTCACTCTTCTCAGTGTATTTTCTCTATGCTGCTTTTTACATTTTACATTTCTGCTCAGCTACCTCCTTTAAGGCTGAAAAGCTGATGTTTCTTCAGTTTCTCCTCAAAGCCAAATCCTCTAAGGGTTTTCTTTGAACCATATCTAAAGTTTGATTGCCTCTCCTGCGCATTGCCAATTAGCACTAGGCACAGTAGATAGGGTATACTACATCTAAAGTATGATACAACTTGAGCACAACTTCTTTCCACTTAGAACATGGCATGTTTTGACAGGAGAAATATCAGAGTCAATCTAATATACTTTTACAAGCCATTCCACTGTGTCTTTAACAGAAGTCTGGAACAAATCCGTCCTTCTTCTATTTTCCATTGGGAATATATTTTGTCCATTTTTAAAATAAAAGAAAAAAAACAACCAGCTTTATTTTGCTGCTTCATCACTGCTGTTTCATTTCATGGTTTTGCCACTTAGTAAGCAATTGTGTATACTTTGTATTATGTTTGACAATCTGCAAATTGTATCTGCTGAAGTGAGAGAGGCTTGTCAATTACAACATTTAAAAGACATCTGGATGGTTATGTGAATAGGAAATATGGGTGAGGTGCTGGCAAATGGGACTAAATTAGTTTAGGATATCTGGTCAGCATGGATGAGTAGGACTGAAGGGACTGTTTCTGTGTTGTACATCTCTCTGACTCTATATCTGTATTTCACCAACTATTGGTTCAAAAGGAGGATTCGTCGATTCAAATTCTTCCGGTCCATGTAAGTGTTAATTACATGGGATTAGATTATACAACAAAGAAACACCATACTCACCTCAATTAGTATATACCATAGTGTTCATGCTCTACTTGAGCCTGTTCCATCATTCCTCATCAGACTCTATCATTCAAATCTTCAATTCTCTTCTGTCTCATTTCCTCCCACTCCCTTCCATTCGTCTGATTGACCCTTTCTTCCAGCTACCAATCAGATTAATTCCTCTCATCAACTAACCAGGTTAACCCTCTACCTGTGTTCACCTATCCCTACTTCACCACTCTCCCACTTCCCTTGCAACTATCCACCCAGTCCTGAAGAAGGGTTGCCCATGAAATGTTGACTTCTCCACCTCCTGATGCTGCCTGGCTTGCTGTGTTCCTCCAGCCTCCTGTTTGTCTACCTTCATTTCCCTGTCTGGCTTCCTTTTAAATTCATCCATAGCAGTGTCAACACTCACTCCCTTGTGTGACACCAAGTTCCACACTCTTCTCATCCTCTGGGTAAAGGAGTTCCATCTGTATCCACTTTTTGACTTTATTAGTAACTATCTTAGATTAATAGCTTCATGTTTTAATTTTTCCAAGTTTTAAAGAAAACTCTTCCAGTGCCCACTCTATGCTTGCTCCTGATACTTGTAAAGATTGCTTCCACTTGTTTGCTGATTATTGGAAGTAGACCGAAAGGGCAGTATTAAGCAAGATGGGATTTGTCCTGCTTTTTGTGGCTAGTTCTTGTGATGTTGCCAGAACATTGTTAACCCCAAAGCCTTTGCAGATCTAGCATTTTCATTAATTTCTTAATAGCATGCGAACTGAATCAATTTGGTTGAAGGCACGTATAAGTTATGCTAGGGCCCTCTGGGGGAAGCTAACATGAATCATCCATTGGGCACTCCTGGCTGAAAGTGGATGCAAATGCTTCAGTTTTGTATTTTACAGTGTTGTGCTGGGCTCAACATTGTTGAAATGGGGATATTTGTGCACCCTTAACCACATTCTAATTGTTCAGCTCCGGTCATGACTAGATATAGAAGGACACCAGAGCTTAGATCTGACCTGTTTGTTGCAGAATCACCTAGCTCTGTCTGTTGCATGCTGTTTTTGCTATTTAATATGCAAGTTGTTGTATTGCCTCATTTTTAACTATTCCTGGTACTGCTCCTGGTGTTCCCTCCTGCACTCTTCATTGAACTAGAATTGATCTCCTGGCCTGATGGTTATTATAGAATGAGGATATGCTAGTCATGAGATTGTAGATTGTGGTTTAACTCTGCTGCTGCTAATGGTATCCATGAGGTCCCATGTTCCATTTAGCACCATGGTAATGCCACACAATACCATGAACTGTAACCATAATGTAGTGATGGGCCTTTCTCGTCGCAAGGATTATGCTATGGTCACTCATACGGATACTGTATTGGACTGGTGCATCTGAAATTGGTAGATTGGTGAGGAAGATATCAAGTAGGTTGTTACCTTATTGTTGGATCCCTTCCCACTTCCTATAGAGTCGGTCTAGAGGCTAGGTACTTTAAGAACCTACCAGCTCTTTCAGTCATGGTGTTACCAAATCAATTTTGGTGATGAGCATGGAAGCACACCACCTCCCTCAAACCAAGCACCAACCTCACCTCACTTCCACAGCATACATTCTTCTTAGTCATTCTTTCAAGTGGTGTTCAATGTGGAGGAGTTATGATTAATCAGTAAAAGGGGGTAAGGGTGCAAGTGGAGACAAGGGGTGAGGGGACTTTGGGATTGGGTGGTGAATTAGTAGGAGGGTTCTCTTCCCATGTTTGATCTGATGCCATGACATTTGATAGGGTTAGAGTCAATGTTGAGGATTTCCAATGTAATTTCCTTATTGTATACTACCGTGCTGTCACTACTGCTAGTAATAGTTGTGTCTGGGCGATTGTAATATACCATCCCACAAATATATCTATATCAGGATTGTTACTTGAGTGGTCTGTGTGATACATCTCCCAATTTGGCACAATCCCCCACTTAATGGAAAGGACCAATGGGGCTGTGGTTGGCATCTTTATTTCCAGTGCCAAGATCAATGCCACGTGGTCCATCCAGTTACATTCCTTTGTTATACTTTGCAGTGTATTTATACAATTATATAGCTTACTAGTCCACTTCAGAGGGCAATTAAAAGTCAGTCATATTGTTGGGGGTCTGGAGTCCATCCAGAACTCAGGGTATAACCTGAGAATTTGGGCAGACCATTCAGAAAAGATGTTAGGAACACACAAAGGGTGATAGATGTTTGGAAATCTCCTCCACAAATGGCAGTGGATGTTAGAGCAGATTGTAATTTTAAATCTGAGATAAGTAAATTTGTGTTAAGCAAAGATCTTAGGGCATATGGAGCAAACACAGGTATATGAAGTTAGCCACAGATCAGCCATAATCTCATTGAATTGCAGAACAGGCTTGAAGGGCTGAATGGCCTACTCATATTCCTGTAGAGTTGAATATTGACCAAACCAGGTAAGGACAGCAAATTTTCTAGTCTCAAGTGTATCAGGGATTTTTTTTTATGCTGGTTATTCGAACATGTCTCAGTTATCCGGCAATGCACGTCATAATGCCATTTAACTGATAACTGATACATCAACAAGTGGTAATTTGAGTGCTGGTTATCGAATATTTCTCAGTTATCTGCCAATACACGCCATAAACTGTTAATTGAATGCTGAGTTGCCTAATGCCGTTTTTACGATTTTTGTTCAGATGATCTGAAATTTGGATAATTGATATTTGGACAATTGAAGTTGTCCTGGAATGACAACTGAAGCAGCTGAAACTGGGACTGATAATAACCAATCCCAGAGGCCAATTAAAAAACACATGAATAAAAATCCAACCAACTTAGATAACAGAAAATTATATTGCTTATAGAACTGGTGATCTAAAGCAGACTAGAAAGTAGAAGGAAGAATGGATGCAGTGGTCAGGATTTTACTATCAACAGTGCTATGATGACACTCACTATTGGCCTCATGAAGAGTTTTGCACAAAGATCAACAATTTCTGAGGCATTGATTTCTCTTTTCTTGACACTAATTTCAATAGGGCTCAAAGTTAAGGCAACCTCCAAATATTCAGTAATGGTAATAACAGGTTTCAAAGCAACTAATCAGACCGAAGATTTTTCAAAAACATACTGTCCTTTCCTTTTTCATTGAGAATGAATAATTGGACAAACTCATTAGAATTGGAAATAGCTTAAACAAACATAAAAAGCTATGTCTTTTTTAAAATGATCCAAGAAAGAAATTGCATTTCAAAAATGAAAAAAAAAATGCTTTCCAGGGTGACTTATGTGCACATAAGCCATCAGTAATTATGACTTTTGTGCATATAAAAACCAATTTGCACCCATAAAAGATGTTACTGTATTTTTGTTACCCCAAAACAATATTAGAGTATAAAAAGAGAGGCTTTTATCAGTACAGTGAATTTGAAAGATGTCTTCTGTGGCAACTTCAATAGGTCATCCTGTAGAGGATCACTGATTCACTAATGGCAATGTCTGGATTTCTGCATTTAACTGTGTATGTGCAGATGCAACAATTTTCTTTCATGTCACAGGGTAATGAAAGCAAACGTTGATTGTTTCATCATAATTACAACTGAAAAAAATCCAAGCCTTTCATCCTACTTGGTGTTGCAGAGCGTCCGAAGAATACAGGAACAGTGAAATTCCTTGAACACAAATTCAAAGGGATATTGTGAATTATTAGTAAATTGTGAATCAAATTTTAAATAGAGTTCACATCTTGCAAGCTTCCCCCACTACCATGAACAGCTTTATCCTGATTATTTTACAAGTTCTGATAAAAAAACAAAATGATAAAGGACAACAGAAGTCCTTTGATGGTGTACAACATGATGAGCTTAATTAAGTGTAATTCAAAAGGATGTACTTTAATACTGATTTCAGGTTGTACGTTTGCTCGCTGACCTGGTAAGTTTGTTCTCAAATGTTTCATCACCATGTGAAGTAATATCATCAGTGAGCCTCTGTTGAAGCACTGGTGTTCTGTCCACTTTCAATTTATGTGTCTTGGTTTGTTATGTTGGGTGTTATGGTTTCTTTTTCTCAGAGGTTGGTAAATGTGGTTGAAATCCATGAGTTTATTCATGGAATTCCAGTTTGATGCCAGACCTCTAGGGATTCCTGTAGGTGTTTCTATTTAGCAAAGGATAGATGTGTTGCGCCAGTTAAAGTAGTGTCCTTCTTCCTCTGTGTGGAAGGATTGAGAATGCTGTCCTTGCTGATGGAGTTGGTGCTGTCTGGTGTTTGTGTCCTTAGTTCATCAGTAATGAGGTCAGTGTTTCTTTGGCCATACTGATGTTAATTACTGTGAATTGGGTCATTACGTCAAAGGAGATGATGACTTCATCCTCTTCTACATTGGTAACTATGATGATGTTAAGGAATTCTTGGGAGGAGTGGATGGAGTGGCATAGTCTTCTACTAGGTATATCAGGTTATGGCGAAGGTTCCTTTGCCATGTCGGCGTGCTGGGAAGTGAGGCTGTGTGTCTGGGCGGGGGGGGGGGGCGGGGGGGGGGGGGGAAGGAGGTGGGGGGGGGGAGGTGGGGTGCTGAGAATTGGAGCGGTCTGGTTAGTGTATCTCAGGTAATCCGTAGAAACAAGTTGTGTTGGATCCATCAAGTTTCATTCTTTGGAGATTTGTTTGGTTAATTTCACCTGATTTGTGGAGATTCTTCAGTAATACTGTGATACGGTTTTCTAGCTGTGGAGTTGGGTCCATCATCACTTGTTGGTAGGTGTCGGTATCTGTGAGCAGTGAGTTACTTTTTCAATGCACTATTTGTTGTTTAGGATGATGGTCATGCGCCCTTTGTCTGCCAGTAGGATTATAATATTTTTGTCTTTTCCGAGTCCTTCTCAGACTTTCCTTTCCTGTGTGTTGAGTGTGTTCCCTTCTTTCTTCCCGCTTCGTATTGCTGCTACTGTCTATCTGATGACCTGCTAGATTGCTTCTGTAAGTCTGTTGTCTTTCAGGGTGGATTCCAGTGCTGCTAGGAAGTCCTTTCTGTCCGCATCCCTGTAGTTGTAGTTCATCCCTCTTACTAGGAAGGCTCTTTCCATGTCTGTTAATGTTTGGTCTGACACATTCTTAATCCAAACTTCTAAACTATCTCTGTTGCTCTTTTGTGTGAGTTTGTCCAGTTTTCTTGTAGGTCTAGTTTTATCTTTGTCTTGATCTGCTGTTTTTTGATGCTGATGGCTTGTTTTAATGTGCTTGTTCATTCCTGGTCAGTCATGTTGCTGTACAAACTTCTCTGGTGTGAAATTTCCTGTTCGTATTTGTGGAGTCAGGTATGGGCATCATTAATCATTTCTCACAACATTCTGTGGCCACTCTGTTCTGCTATTCTTCTGGCTTGTGGACTGTTGAAAGGTGGTTTGCACTTGACACATCTCGGTAATACCTATTTCCTGAGGCATTCATGTAGGAAATACAGCTATTTGCACGTGGCGCTCAGTCAGATGGCATTGGTTTCCCATTTTCGGGCTAGTTTGAGCATATTGTGCACATAGGTGTTTGCGATTCTTGAGGAGATTTATAGCTCAGGTTAAGGTTCAGGTTATAAGTTTGCTCGCAGAGCTGGTAGGTTTGTTCTCACATGTTTCATCACCATGCTAGGTAATATCCTCAGTGATTTTTCGATGAAGTACTGGTGTTTCGTCCAGCTTTACATTTATGTGTCTTGGTCTGTTAAGGTGGTTGATATCTTTTCCAGTTCTTTTTCTCAGAGGTTGGTAAATGGGATCCAAATCAATTGATGATTGTTTATTGATGGAGTTCTGGTTGAATACCAGGCCTCTAGGAATTCCTGTGCATGTCTCTGTTTAGCCTGTCCTAGGATGGATGTGTTGCTCCAGTCAGTGGTGCCCTTCTTCGTCTGTGTGTGAGAATACTAGTGTTAGCTGTTCATGTGTTTTGGTGGCTAGTTGGTGCTTGTGTATCCTGGTGGCTAGTTTTTGTCTAACAGTCCAATGTAGTGTTTTCTGCATTTGTAACTGACATTTGATTTGCTGGTTGTTGGTACAGGGTCCTTTAGATTCATCAGTAGCTGTTTCAGTGTGTTGGTAGGTTTGTGGGTTACAATGATGCCAAGAGGTTGGAGTAGTCTGGTTGTCATCTCCGAGATGTCTTTGATGTATGGTAGTGTGGCTAGAGTTTCTGGGTGTGTTGTGCCTTCTTGTTGGGTTTGTTGTTTAAGTATCGGTGGACTGTGTTTATCAAGTATCCGTTGTTCTTGAATATGCAGTACAGATATTTTTCTTCTGCTGCTCATAGTTCCTAGGTGCTGCAGTGTGTTGTGGCCCATTTAAATAATGTCCTGATGCAGTTCCCTTTGTGGGTGTTGGGATAATTGCTCCTGTAGGTGAGTATATGGTCTATGTGTGTTGCTCTTCTGTAGACATTGGCCTGCAGTCCTCCATTGATTGTTTGTTCCATGTTGACATCTAGGAAGGGGAGTCTGTTGTTGTTCTCATCCTCTTTGGGTAAAATTTATGCCAATAAGGATGTCATTAATGATATTGTAGGTTTCTTCTACTTTCTTCCATTTCATGGTGACAAAGGTGTCGCCCACATAACAGAGCCAAAGTTTGGGTTGGATCGGGGGGAGGGCTGTATGTTCTTGTCTCTGCATCACTGCTTTTTCTGAAAATCCTGATATTGGTGATTCCATGGGTGTCCTGTTGATTTGTTTGTGGGTCTTATCATTGAAGGTGAAGTGGCTTGTGAGTTTACTAGCTTGAGAATACTGTCCTTGCTGATAGAGTTGGTGTTGTCTGGTGTTTGTGTCCTTCGTTTGTCTAGTAGTGCGGTCAATGCTTCTTTGGCCAGGCTGATGTTAATTGATGTGAATAGAGCCGTTACATCAAAACAGACCATGACTTCATTGTCTTCTACCTTGGTGTCTTTGAACTTGTTCAGGAATTCTTGGGTGGAGTGGATGGAGTGGCATGAGTCTTCTACTAGGTATTTCAGCTTATGGTGAAGTTCCTTTGCTAGTCTATATGTTGGTGTGTCAAGAAGTGAGGCTATGTGTCTGTGGGGGCCTCTGGTTTGCGTGCCTTAGGTAATATGTAGAAACAGGGTGTATTGGATCCATCATCAGGTTTCATTCTTTGGTGCAGGTTAAGTTTGCCTGAATCGTGGCTACAAACAGCAGCAGAAGAAAAATACCCTATCGCATATTCAAAAACAATGGGTACCTGATAAACACAGTATGCCAATTCTTAAACAACAAACCCAACAAGAAGACACAACACACCCAGAAACTCTAGCCACACTACCATACATCAAAAGCATCTCGGAGATGACTACCAGACTACTCCAAACTCTTGGAATCATGGTGACCCACAAACCTACCAACACACTGAAACAGCTACTGATGAATCTAAAGGACCCTGTACCAACAACCAGCAAATCAAATGTCAGTTACAAAATACCCTGCAAGACTTGCAGAAAACACTACATTGGACGGTTAGACAGAAAATTAGTGACCAGGATACATGAGCACCAATTAGCCACCAAAGACATGACCAGCTAACATTGGTATCCTTACACACAGATGAAGAAGAACACCACTTCGACTGGGACAACACATTCATCCAAGGACAGGCTAAACAGAGACACACATGTGAATTCCTAGAGGCTTGACATTCAAACCGGAACTCCATCAATAAACACATCGACTTGGACCCATTTACCAACCTCTGAGGAAAAGAACTGGAAATGATATCACTCACCATAACAGACCAAGACATATCAATAGAGAGCAGGACAGATCATCAGTGCTTCAACAGAGGCTCACTGATGATATGAGCTGGCATGGTGTTGAAATGTGTGAGAACAAACCCACCAGCTCAGTGAGCAAATTTTCAACCTGAACCTCAACCGGAGCTACAAATCTTCTCAAATGTTTGACACTGATCTCTGCCACTATCTGGGTATATAGCTCGCCATTTCCTACCAGTTAATGTATCATTGTATTCTTTCCTTTCCTACAACCAGAATCAGACCAAACACTAATTGGATCTCTCTCATTCAGCAGAACATCTGTGTGTAAATGAGTTCTTTTGGGAATTTCAACTTATCTGAACTGCCAAGTTCCACAATATTTGCCCTGTTTGCATGCAATGGTAGCCTCTCACAGCAATGACTTTCTTCCAAAACCATGGCAGAGATTCCTGAAAGAAGGCTGGGATGCAAGGATTGATTCTGTTCAAAAGCATCTGCCTACTATCAAGTGATTCTGATTCAAAAGGTTTAATATTCAAAGGAAACCACTTGGAACCTTAGGAGTGATCATTCTGTACTACTGTAATTCAAAATTTACAATAAGGACTGATTCAATAGTCACAATACAGAATATGCAGGTGACTGCTCCAGTGGGAATAATTCCCTGCTTTTCTGTTAGCTCTATGATATGTAACAAGTTATGACAAGTGCTATCGTTCTAGGCCAGTAGCGAGTGGGGAGCAGTAATCCACTTACATCTCTTTGTTGATGCCCATTGGTGACACAATTTTGTCTCATTTATTCAACTTCAGATTCTCCTGTAAATATTTTGCAAATGATAATACAATGACATTTATTATATAGTTTAAAAATCAGTTAAAATGAAAGTTTAATAAACCTAGGATACTATTTGGAGCATGTAATGTAGCTTAACCAAACATAATTGAATTAATCCAGTGTACTAAGGTTGCTTGGAGCCTGATATATTAATGGAACAGACAGGGAACAGACAAAGGAGCAAGGTTGAAACAAGTGACTCCTTTCCCAAGAGAAGAATGCCAGATGTGCTACCTTACGTCATTTAGCTATTATACTGGAGAAATACATAGATGTAATGTTTCCCATTAGAAAAAATAAGATGCCCCATTGAAACAAGACTAGACATAGCTGTTGGTCGTCTGGTCATCTCGCTGACTTCTTGTACACGTGCTGTGGTGTAAATTTACTGTTTAAAACCCATTGATGGAATTTGACCATGACTGAGTGAATAGAAACTATTGTGTTATTAGTGCTTGGTACATTTGAATAATGAATCCTCATATATATGTAGTATAATACTAATGTTCTGTAACAGCTTGGGACAATCCATTTTTCCCATGTATGTAGATGATTAAACACTGGTGAAGCTTCCAAATGTCTCTATCTGATTTTAAGAGGAGACCTCCTCGAATAACACGTTTTTATTTACCAAACTTCTTTCTCAGAGTGAATAGGTAATTGTAGTGTTTGAGTTACTTCAAACTGATAACTTTGGAACTATTAATATAATAATTTGGCCCATTAAATTGATTTGCATAATTTTAACATGTTAATGAGCATAGTAACTCTGTAGTTAGCATTGCTGCCTCATAGCACCAGTGTCCTGGGTTTGATTCCAGCCTCCGATAACTGTCTGTGTGGAATTTGCACATTTTCCCTGTGTCTGCGTGAATATTCTTTGAGTGCTCCGGTTTCCTCCCTCAATCCAAAGATGCGCAGGTTAGTTGAATTGGCTGTACTAAATAGCCCATAAAGTTCAGGGATGTGTAGGTTAGGTGCATTAGTCTGGGGTAAATATATGATAATAGTGTAGAGGAATGGGTTGGGTGGGTTACTCTTTGGAGGGTCAGTGTGAACTTGTTGGGCTGAAGGGCCTATTTCCATGCTGTAGGGATTCTGTTCTATTCAAACACGATACATGCTTATGTACTATCACGTTATTTCCTATTTGAATGTGAACCTATTTAAAACAATCAAAACAGAAATTGCTAGAGAAACTAAACAGATCTAGCAGCATTGCTGAGTTTCACCAGCAGTTTCTTTTATTGTATCAGATTTCCAGCACCTGCAGTTCTTTGTTTTCTTTTATATTTAAAATACAGGCTATTGCATCAATTGCCAACTAATGTAAACATCAGAACTCCAAATAACCCCTTCTGGCTTCTCTTCTCATCCCCACCCTCCAAAGAGGGTGTAACAAACTTACCTTCTTATCCTGTCCCAACCTATGCATCTTTATCTTGAACGTTTAGTTATGCCTGTTTCACACTTTAGGAGTTCATAATACCAGACAGGAATCTTTGTAACGTGTCATCCATAATGTAAAGCTAACATTTATTAGAGCAAGAGAGTGACTGGTGTCTTATTTGAGATGGTCCATGCTTCAAGACCAACAATAATACTTTTACTGACATAAAAATCACGAAAGATGAGGAAAACAACAACAAACAGCCATTCCTACATATTGCCATTAAGCGAACAGCCAATGGGGAACTTCAAACCAGTGTCTAAAGGAAAACAACACAAATGGACCAAATACTGAACTACAGAAGCAATCATCCCAACATCCAGAAATGGAGCTGCATTAGAACATTATTTCAACACAAGCCGCAGCACAAAGAAACTACGCAGAGCAGAGGAAAATCACCTATACGGTGTATTAAAAAAGAATGGTTACCCAACGAACGCAGTCCGCTGATTTCTCAGCAGCAAACCCAAGCAAGCAGACAAAACACATCCAGAAACCCTAGTCACTCTCTCCTACATCAACGACAGTTCAGAAAACATTTAAACAACAGCTGATGAATTGAAAGACCCTATATAGACAACAAACAAAATTAATGTAATTTACAAAAGACCTTGCAAGAACAGTAACAAACACTACATTGGACAAACAGGCAGAAAATGAACAATCAGGATACATGACCATCAATGGGCCACAAAAAGACATGATGCACTCTCACTCATATCCTTATATACAGATGAGAAAGGACACCACTTCGACTGAGATAAAGCATCCATCCTCGGACAAGCCAAACAAAGACACACACAAGAATTCCAAGAAGCATGGCACTCCAAACAGAAGTCTGTCAACAAACTTGGATCCCATTTACCATGCCCTGAGAAAAAGAACAAGAAATGGAACATCACCACAGGAAATGACATCACTACAGGAAACAACATCACCAACCCAAGGAAACCTAAACTCATAAATAAAAAAATGGGCCACACCACCAGTGCTTCACCAAAGGCTCATGGATGTTGTGAGCTAGTAGGGCAACGAAACGTCTGAAAATGAACCTTCCAGCTCAGACAGCAAACTGACATCCAGAACACTCCTTGCTTATTTTTCTTCACTGTTATGGACATGCAATGTCTTAAAATGGATGGTTGTGCCAAATATTGTGGATGGCATGGGTGGTGTATTGTTTTTAAATCTTCATTCCTAAAGCACTGTGTTTGAATTTGATATCAGGGAAATGTTTATTGACCCAGTACCAGATTTTGGAAATGGCACTGATCCATTGTTGATATCATCCTGTTTGGTGCTTGAAGAACTACATGCATATATGAACTGAAATTGTCACCTTCCTGATTCATGCTTTTTTACATCTCAGTTTTAATGCCAGAGGGTTCTGAGTCACGATTCTGGAAGATGGGATCATTTATGCCTTTCATCTTGGTAGTATGGTAAGGATTTGTGAAGATTAATTCTATAGTCTTTGAATTACCCTTGTTTATCTGCTAGATAAACATGAGTTTATACTTTGATTGATAAACAAGCCCTTTATTATTGGAGTCACTTTCCAGATATCAGTGTTAAACTTCAAATATAACAAATCAGCATTGAACAGTTCACAAACCATCATATTCTGCATAGGCCCTCAAAGAAAGCACTAAAGTTCATAATTTCTTGGTTTTTTTTAAACAAGGACGGTGAATATTACCAAGAACATAGCTCCAAATATGTTGGAGGTTATTTCAACTTGATGCAACTGTTTTTTTTAAATTGCAAATGATAAATGGCATGACAAAATTATGTGGCGCTGTTGTAGACTTTTCGCATGGAGTCATACAGAAAGGAAACAGACCCTTCAGTCCAACTCATCCATGCCAACCAGACATTTCAATCTGACCCCGCCCCATATGCCAGCAGTTAGCCCATATCCCTCTAAACCCTTCTTATTTATATACTCATCTAGATGCCTTTTAAATGTTGTAATTGTACCAGCCTCCACCACTTCCTCTGGCAGCTCATTCCATTCATACACCAGCCTCTGCATGAAAGCATTACCCCTCAGGGCCATTTTAAGTTTTTCCCCTTTCACTTTAAACCTATGCCCTGTAGCTTTGGACTCTCTTGGAAAAAGACCTTGGCTATTCTCCCTATTCATGTCCCTCATGTATTTTTACAAGTTTATAAGGTAACCACTCAGTCTCCACTCCAGGGAAAATAGCCCCAGGCTATTGAGCCTCTCTCGATAAACCAAACGCCCCAATTCATGCAAAAATCTTTTAAATCTTTTCAGTATTCTCTCAAGTTGAGCAACATTCTTCCTATAGAAGCACAACCAGAATTGTTTTTATAAGTAGCCTCAACGTCACAACATGACATCCCAACTCCTATACTCTGGCCAATGCACTGACCAATGAAGGCAATCATGCCAAACATGTATTCCCATTTTGTGAACAGAAAAAAATGATTTGGAAGCTATGACTTCTTTGTTTTTATGACACTGTTTTGCTATTGTTTACTTTGGTTTAATTGTACCTTCTTGTAATGTTTTTCTTCTACGATCAATGCTCATCTACTAGCAGAAAAACATGGGTAATTCACAGACAATGGAATTAATCTTCACAAATCCTTACCACACAACCAAAATGAAAAGCATAAACGATCACATCTTCCTATCAAGGTCTTTTGAAATATAAATTCAAACAATTAACTTCATTTTAATCAATGCATAAAATGGCTTTTGCCACTGAACAATGCAAAGGTTCTTTATTTTAAAAGTTAGCACTTTGCAAGGAATTTTAAATTGCATGTTGTTTCCATGGATAGAAAGGGAGAATCGCAGATAATTACAACTAGCAAATGTTGCATTCTTAAAAAAAACAATAAAATATACAAAGGCTGTAAAAAATAAACTTTTCATGTTGCAAAATGGAACTGCAGAAGAACCTTTCAAATTGAGCTATCATTGATCAGCTTCACTGGAACAATACTAATCCATTACTACTTTATACTAGTCAGTATCAAGCAATTATTCACTTGTCCCTCTTATGAACCAGTTGGAACTCAACTTACATGGAGAAAGCAATTTGTGAGACTTGGGATGACCACATTGCCCTGTTATACATGATGTTTTCATTTTACCCAGTCCAGATTATATAAATATACTCTGCCATTAATAAGATCATGGTTGATCTGATTGTAACTTCAAATCCACATTCCTATCTCCCTTTGATAACCTCTCACCCACCTTCTGACTAAGAAATCATTCATTGCTGCCTTTTCATTATTTGAATAGACAAATTAAGGATAGCATCAAATTGAAAGCAAAACAGCATACACTGTGGCAAAAATCAGAGGCAAGCCAGAGTATTCGGAAAATCTTAAAAATCTTCTGGTAAATGGGAGGCTTTCAAAACTGTGACATCAAGAGTCAGAGTCATTATGTTCTTGGTAGAGTGAAAGGTAATGCTGGTAGCATTAGGGAAGAATAGATGAATAAAGATAAAGGTTCTCATCACAAATAAAAAGAATCATATATTAGATATAGACAACTGGTTTCAACTGAATCTCTTGATTAGTATAAAAAGTATAGGGGCGTTCTTAAGAGGTATATCAGGAAGGCAAAGAGAGGATATGAGATAACCTTGGCAGATAAGGTTAAGGATAATCAAAAGGGATTCTACGAGTACACTAAGAGCAAGAGATCAGTTAGGGAGATAATAGGTCTCCTTTAAAAAGAAAAGGGGTTTGAGGTCATCATTGTATTGAACCTCAGGAAACAGGAGTGATTTTAAATAAATGTTTTGTGTTATTTTTACTGTGGAGAAAGAAATGGAGGTTAGAGAACTCAGGGAAATGAATACAGAGGAACCTTGATTATTGGAAAGAGATGGACGGGCTCTATTTCGATCGGATAATTGATTATTCGATTTTAGCTTGAACAGGGAAAGCCATACTGATCTAATGCGGTGCTCTACTGGAGAATTTGTTTAAATCTAATGAGTCTGCCATTTAAACAAATTAATCTTTGTAGTCTGCAAATTACATGTTAAAATGAGAAGAATTAAACCCTTCCCATGAAATCCCAGCATTAAACAAGGTCCCAAACAGCTTCTATGATCACAAGACCATTTACAGTATCAGTGTCAGGGAACTCAGTTTCATGTAGAAAGACAGAAGCTGTACCTCGTGCATGCATTTACACTTTTGGCCTTTTTTTTAATGAACGGCCTGGTAAATGCTGGGAATACTGTGAAACAATTACTTTTGCAAAGGGCTGTGTAACAACCCTTACTTAAAAAATATCCAGTCAGTGATGTTTGAGCTGCTTGTGTTTCTTTGTTTTTGCCAACGTTTTCACATCTTTTTCAGTACAGGTAAACCAAATACAGTACACTTACCTCTTTGTAACTTTTTTGCAGGACCTTGAAATCTTCTAAGGATTAATCCAATATTCAGATAATCGAGATTTGGATAATCGTGGTTCCTCTGTATTTATGTTTTGAAAACAGTTCACATTACAGAAAAGGAAGCGCCGGTGGTTTAGGAAAATATAAAGGTGGCTATGTCTTCAGGAGCTAATCTAACGTATCCAAGGATGTTGTGTGAAGTTAGGGAGGAAATTTTGGGAGACATATTTGCATCATCTATAGCTGCTGATGACTAGAGAGTGGCTAATATTACGCATTCGTTTAAGAAGAAATGTAAAAAGAAGGGAACTATAGACCTATGATGGTATGGTTTGTAAGTTTGTGGTGGATGACACCAAAATTGGTGGTACAGTGGACTGTAGAGAAGGTTATCTGAGATTACAAAGAGAGCTTGATCTTTGAGTTGATGGCTGAGGAATGGCAGATGTAATTTAATTTGGATAAATGTGAGTTATTGTATTTTGGTAAAACGATCAAGGACAGGATTTATATAATTAATGTAGGGCCTTAGAGAGAGTTGTAGAACGGAGAAACCGCAGGGTTCAAGTACATAATTCTTTGAAGTCTGCAATACATGTAGACGGGTGGTTAAGAAGGCTTTTAGCACACTTACCTTCATTGCTTAGAACTTTAAGTATAGGAGATGACACGTCATTTGTGCAGTACATTGTGAGGCCTCTTCTGGTGACCAGAAGTGGACAGCTCTGGTTGCCCTGGTACAGAAAGCATACTATTAAGCTGGACAGGTCTCAGAAAAGATTTACCAGTATATTGCAGAGAATGGAGGGCTTAAGGTATAAGGAGAGGCTGAATGCACTGGGACATTTTTCACAGGAGCATAGGAGGTTGAGGGGTTTTCTGATGGATGTTTATAAAATCATAGGATTATAGATAAGGTGAATGGCAGGTGTCTTTTCCCTTGGGTGATGGATTTTAAAGTGAGAGGGCAGATTTTGAAGGTGAGAGGAGATAGATTTAGAAAAGACATGAGGGGCAACTTTCTTTTACGCAGGAAGTGATCCGTGTGTAGAATGAACTTCCAGAGGAAGTGGTGGATGCAGGTGCAGTCACAATGTTTAAAGGACATTTGGATAAGTACATGTTAAAGAAATGTTTGGAGAGATATGGGTCAAGAGCAAGACGATAGAATTTGTTTAGTTTGAGATGATGGTCTGCATGGACTGATTCGACCAAAAGGTCTGTTTCTGTCCTTAACTCTATAAGAAAAGATAATGACAAAAAACAGGAGAGGATAAACTTTGAGGGTAAATCTGCAAGTGGTATCAAGATAGCCAGCAAGAGCTTCCTTCCGTATTGTCAAAAGGAAGTGATGCATCAATGTTAACATCGGCAGCTTAGAGAAAATAATAATGTGAAAATAATTATGGGAACCAGGAAATGACAGAGGAATTGAATAAGTAAATCTCGTATTAGAAAGCATCAATTGCATTGCAAAGTTACGAAATACTCAAGGACAAAAAAATAAGAGTAATTACGTCCAATAAGGTGATGGTATAGCGGTATCATCACTGGATATTTAATCCAGAGACCCATATAATATTTTGGGGACCTGGGTTTGAATCCTACTGTGGCAGATGGTGGAATTTGAATTCAATAAATATCTGGAATTAAGAATCTAATAACTACTAGAAATCCATTGCCAATTGTCAGAAAAACCCATCTACTAACACCATTAAGGAAGGAAGTCTGCCATCCTTACATGATCTGGCCTACGTGTGACTCCAGACCCACAACAAAGTGGTTAATTCTCAACTGCCCTCTGGGCAATTAGGGATGGGCAATAAATGCTGCCTTGCGAGTGTTGCCCTCATGCTATTAAAGAAAAAGAAATAGCTGCCACTACGATAAAAGCCCCTTGTGGGGCTAAAGACCAGATAGGATACATCCAAGGACATGAAAAGAAGAATTTGTAGAGATAGTGAATGCAATGTTAATAATCTTCAAAGAGTCCTTAGATTCTGGAAAAAGTATTGATAATTGGAAAATTGTCAATATATTATTTTAATTAAAGAGTAATGAGGGTAAAAAGGTAACTAATAGCTAGCTAGCTTAACATCAGTTTCTGAGAAATGTCACAGTTTATTATAATAGCAGATCAGTTTGAAATACATAATTTGATCAAGCAGATTCAGCATGGCTTTACAATGAGGAAGTCATGCCTGACAAATTATTAACATTCTTCATTGATTCTGTTTTTTACTTCCATAAGGGGAAACAGTGATTGTAATATATTTGGATTTCCAGAAGGTTTTTGATGATATACCACATGTTTGGCTACTAAAGAAGAACACCTTAGAGACAGTATAATCGCATAATAGAGGACTTAGCTGACTAACTGAAAACAGAATTTTAGAATAATGGGGAATTTTCAGGATGGCCTCCTATAACTAGTGAAGTGCCTCAGACACCAGTATTGGGGTCACACTTAATTACAATAAACATTAGAACTTAGATGAGGAAAGTATATGTGCTATTACCAAGATCGTGAATGATACTAAAATAGATGAGAAGCCAAAAGGTAAGGATGTCAAAGAGCCTTCATAAAAAGCTTGGTAGGTAAAATATGGTGCAGGAAAATGTGAGGTCATGCACTTAAATGGACAAAGACTGCAGAAAACTGCAGCACAGAGATATTTGGGAGGCCTTGTGCATAAAAACGAAAAGGAAAGCATATAATTTTAACAGTAATAGAGAAGGCAACAAAATTGTTGGCCTTTATTTCAAGGGGAATAAAATATAAAAAGAAGGGGAATTTTGCTAAAGCGATACATGGTATGAATCAGACCTCAAATGCAATACTGTGAATAGTTTCAGTCCCCTTTTCCTATGAAAGATTATATTGGCATTGCAGCCAGTCCTCAGAAGGCTCACTAGATTGATCCCAGTGAGAATGGAACTGTCTTAAGAGGAGAGCTTGAGTAAGTTGGGGCCTGTATTCATTGGAATTGATAAGAATGAGAGGCAATCTTAGTGGAACAAAAGCAACAACTTCTGGGACTTCACAGTGCTGATACAGAAGAGTTGTTTCCCCTTGTGGGATAGTCGAGGACCAGAGGGCATATTCTCAGAATTGGGGGCCACTCACTTCCTGCGCTGTATTCTATAAGGTGTTTGCTCAATTGTTTAATCGATCTATATCCCTATGAAGACACCTCGTCAACCCCACCCCTTGGTTTCTCACCTATTTTAATGTCATTCAGAGATTGGGAGGAAATTCTTTTATCAGAGGGAATCTGTGGAATTATTCACTGCAAAAGAGTCTAGACATTGGATTGCTAAGTATATTCAAGGCTGAGAGAGGACAAATAACTGTACAGCACAGGAATGGGCCATTCAACCCACAATGTTGCTAAACATGATGCTAAATTAAATTAATGCCTTCTGCCTGCCCTTGGTCCTTATCCCTTCATTCCTCGCATACTCATGTGTTTATCTTAAAAAAAACCTCTTAAATGCCCTTGAGATATCTGCCTCCACCACCACCCATTGACAGCATGTTCCAGACTCTTACCATGTTTTGTGTGAAAAAAACTTGCCCCTCACTTTTCCTTTAAACATCCCTCCCCCACCCCCCACACCCCCGCCAACCCCATCATTTGAGAAATAAGAAAGGGATGATAGCCTTATTGGGATTGTATTATATACCCCCCAGTGGTCAGAGGGAAATTGAGAAACTTACTTGTAAGGAGATCTCAGCTGTCTGTAAGAATAATAGAGTGGTTATGGGAGGGGATTTTAACTTTCCAAACATGGACTGGGACTGCCATTGTGTTAAGGGTTTAGGGGAGAGGAATTTGTTAAGTGTGTACAAGACAAATTTCTGATTCAGTATGTGGATGTACCTACTAGAGAAGGTGCAAAACTTGACCTACTCTTGGGAAATAAGGCAGAGCAGGTGACTGAGGTGTCAGTGGGGGAGCAATTTGATGGAATAGTGATGGAAAAGGATAGACCAGATCTAAAGTTAAATTGGAGAAAGGCCAATTTTGACGGTATTAGGCAAGAACTTTCAAAAGCTGATTGCAGGCAGATGTTTGCAGGTAAAGGGACAGCTGGAAAATGGGAAACCTTCAGAAATGAGATAACGAGAATCCAGAGAAAGTATATTCCTGTCAGGGTGAAAGGAAATGCTGGTAGGTATAGGGAATGCTGGATGACTAAAGAAATTGAGGGTTTGGTTAAGAAAAAGAAGGAAGCATATGTCAGGTATGAATCCTTAGAAGAGTATAAAGGAAGTAATATTATACTTAAGAAGGAAATCAGGAGGGCAAAAAGGGGACATGAGATAGCTTTGGCAAATAGAATTAAGGAGAATCCAAAGGGTTTTTACAAATACATTAAGGACAAAAGGATAACTAGGGAGAGAATATGGCCCCTCAAATATCATCGAGTAAAAAGTGAGGTCTGCAGATGCTGGAGATCAGAGATGAAAATGTGTTGCTGGTTAAAGCGCAGCAGGTCAGGCAGCATCCAAGGAACAGGAAATTCGACGTTTCGGGCAAAAGCCTGATGAAGGGCTTTTGCCCGAATCATCGAATTTCCTGTTCCTTGGATGCTGCCTGACCAGCTGCGCTTTAACCAGCAACACATTTTCAGCCCTCAAAGATCAGCAAGGTGGCCTTTGTGTGGAGCCACAGAAAATGGGGGAGATACAAAAGGAGTATTTTGCATCAGTATTTACTGTGGAAAAGGATATGGAAGATATAGACTGCAGGGAAATAGATGGAGACATCTTGAAAAATGTCCAGATCACAGAGGAGGAAGTGCTGGATGTTTTGAAATGCATGAAGGTGGATAAATCCCCAGGACCTGATCAGGTGTACCCGTGAGCTCTGTGGGAAGCTAGAGAAGTGATTGTTGGGCCTCTTGCTGAGATATTTGTATCATCGATAGTCACAGGTGAGGTGCCGGAAGACTGGAGATTGGCAAACGTGGTGCCACTGTTTAAGAAGGGCGGTAAAGACAATCCAGGGAACTATAGACCGGTGAGCCTGACCTTGATGGTGGGCAAGTTGTTGGAGAGAATCCTGAGGGACAGGATGTACATGTATTTGGAGAGGCAAGGACTGATTAGAGGTAGTCAACATGGCTTTGTGCGTGGGAAATCATGTCTCACAAACTTGATTGACTTTTTTGAGGAAGTAACAAAGAAGCTTGATGAGGGCAGAGTGGTAGATGTGATCTATATGGACTTCAGGAAGACGTTCGACAAGGTTCCTCATGGGAGACTGATTAGCAAGGTTAGATCTCATGGATTACAGGGAGAACTAGCCATTTGGATATAGAACTGGCTCAAAAGGTAGAAGACAGAGGATGGTGGTGGATGGTTGTTTTTCAGACTGGAGGCCTGTGACCATGGAGTGCCACAAAGATCGGTGTTGGGTCCTCTACTTTTTGTCATTTACATAAATGATTTTGATGCGAGCATAAGAGGTACAGTTAGTAAGTTTGCAGATGACACCAAAATTTGAGGTGTAGTAGAAGAGGGTTACCTCGGGTTACAACAAGATCTTGACCAGATGGGCCAATGGGCTGAAAAGTGGCAGATGGAGTTTAATTCAGATAAATGCGAGGTGCTGCATTTTGGGAAAGCAAATCTTAGCAGGACTTATACACTTAATGGTAATGTCCTAGGGAGTGTTGCTGAACAAAGAGACCTTGGCGTGCAGGTTCATAGCTCTTTGAAAGTGGAGTTGCAGGTAGCTAGGATAGTGAAGAAGGCGTCTGGTATGCTTTCTTTTATTGGTCAGAGTATTGAGTACAGGAGTTGGGAGGTCATGTTGTACAGGACATTGATTAAACCACTGATGGAATATTGCAAGTAATTCTGGTCTCCTTTCTATCGGAAAGAGGTTGTGAAACTTGAAAGGGCTCAGAAAAGATTTACAAGGATGTTGCCAGGGTTGGAGGATTTGAGCTATAGGGAGAGGCTGAGCAGACTGAGGCTGTTTTCCTTGGAGCATTGGAGGCTGAGGGGTGACCTTATAGAGGTTTACAAAATTATGAGGGGCATGGATAGAGTAAATAGGCAAAGTCTTTTCCTTGGGGTCAGGGAGTCCAGAACTGGAGGGTATAGGTTTAGGGTGAGAGGGGAAAGATATAAAAGAGACCTAAGGGGCAACTTTTTCACGCAGAGGGTGGTACATGTATGGAATGAACTGCCAGAGGAAGTGGTGGAGGCTGGTACAATTGCAACATTTAAGAGGCATTTGGATGGGTATATGAATAGGAAGAGTTTGGAGGGATATGGGCCAGGTGCTGGCAGGTGGGACTAGATTGGGTTGGGATATCTGGTCGGCATGGATGGGTTAGACCGAAGGGTCTGTTTCCATGCTGTACATCTCTATGACTCTACGGTTCAATGTTAAATGAATGCACTTAGTATTAGACTTTGCCACTCTGGAAAAATAAAGATTCTGAATATGAACCCTATCTATGTATCTCATAACTTTGTAGACTTCAGCCTCCACCACTCCAGAGAAAATAACCCGAGTTTTTTCTAGCCTCTCCTATAAATAAACATGATTTCTCCCTCACATAACCATGTGCATAGCATGATTATCAGACTCGTCAATGAATGTTTTCTTATTTTAAAAGCAATAAGCTTGGGCTTTGTGAGTGTATTTCCTAATGGACTGTCAGACAGCACATAATTCAGCAGGACTTAACAGGAATAAAGTTTGTAATCTGATTTAGAAATCAAATTGCATGGCTAAACAAAAGTAAACCCCCTGTGAGAAACTAAATGCTATTCTTTATGAAGTATCCAATCTCTAATCTCAAAGTGTTCAGCTCAGTTTAGCTACACAACATGAGAAAAATCTACCAGTTTCACTTAGTTTTTAATCTCCAACATAAAATTAAGACATGTATTAATGTCTCAATTACTCCACATAACCACACCGGAGTCTTAATTACATTTTGTGCTGTACTTCTAAGTCCATGGCAAAGGTAATTTCCTTTCCTCTCCACACTATCAGCTTCCTCTGTTCTTATGCAGACTGTCAAATGTTGAAATCTTTCCTCACAGATTTCTTATCCTCAGGCATGCTTGCTGTCATATTTTACAAACTATTTTTAGTAATTGTAAAACCTCATTGTAACAAAACCTCTGCCGCTCATCTTCATTGATGACCAGGACATTGAAATCCCTGTCAGAGAATTGGGGTGCCAACATTCCCTTCTCAGCCCTCCCTCCTTCAAGTCCACAATATCAAGTAGGGCAGGGCAGCTGCCAAACGCCAGTGTCCCTCCAAATCAGCAACAGACTTTCTAAGATGACAGAGATGCAGGGGATGCTGGTTTTAAGATGGATATGGTGAGTTGTTCCAGGAATAGTGTCTTGTAAGGCGGTGCTGAAATTGGACATCATAGTGCCAGAAACAACAATTAATACAACAGGTTTGGTAAGATATGGTGAGAAAACTTAATTGGCCTACACAGAGAATCATCAATAAACTCAATGTGATTTGCATTTAGCCAAAAATAAAACACAGGATTCAGTCCAATGTCCAGAATATCACCATCTGTGGATGTTACAGTGTCATGGTATAAAATCAGACATGAATTGCTCTGGATTCCTCAACACTGACCCCATGGAACCCAAGAAGTCATGTGACATCAGGTCAGACATGGGCAAGCAAACCTGCTGCTGATTACCACATATCTTCACCTCACTTGCCTGATGAATAATTGCTCCTCCATTTTGAAAAGCACTTGGAGGAAGCACTCGAAGGCAATGGTACGTAGTGTACTCTGACTAGGGGACTTCAACATTCAGCATCAAGAATGACTTGGCAGAAACTTTACTGATAGATTGGATTTAGTTCTAGACGACATTGTTTTGTTGAACCGTGCCTCTGGCAAATGGTAAGGGATTCTGGATTAGTGGTGCTGGAAGAGCACAGCAGTTCAGGCATCATCCGAGGAGCAGTGAAATCAACGTTTCGGGCAAAAACCCTTCATCAGGAATAAAAACAGAGAACCTGAAGCATGGAGAGACAAGCTAGAGGAGGGTGGGGGTGGGGAGAAAATAGCATAGAGTACAATAGGTGAGTGGGGGAGGGGATGAAAGTGAGAGATTGGGGGCAGGGGGAGGGTGGAGTGGATAGATGGAAAAGAAGATAGGCAGGTAGGACAAGTCATAGGGACAGTGCTGAGCTGGTCGTTTGAAACTAGTGTGAGGTGGGGGAAGGGGAAATGAGGAAACTGTTGAAGTAAAATTGATGCCCTGGGGTTGAAGTGTTCTGAGGCGGAAGATGAGGCGTTCTTCCTCCAGGCTTCTGGTGGTGAGGGAGCAGCGGTGAAGGAGGCCCAGGACCTCCATGTCCTCGGCAGAGTGGGAGGGGGAGTTGAAATGTTGGGTCACAGGGCGGTGTGGTTGATTGGTGCGAGTATCCCAGAGATGTTCCCTAAAGCACTCTACTAGGAGCCGTCCAGTCTCCCCAATGTAGAGGAGACCGCATCGGGTGCAACGGATACAATAAATGATATTAGTGGATGTGCAGGTAAAACTTTGATGGATGTGGAAGACTCCTTTAGGGTCTTGGATGGAGGTGAGGGAGGAGGAGTGGGCACAGAATTTGCAGTTCCTGCGGTGGCAGGGGAAGGTGGCAGGATGGGACGGTAGGTCGTAGGGGAGCATGGACCTGACCAGGTAGTCACGGAGGGAACGGTCTTTGCAGAAGGCGGAAAGGGGCGGGGAGGGAAATATATCTCTTGTTGTGGTTCTGTTCGCCGAGCTGGAAGTTTTTGCTGCAAACGTTTCGTTCACTGGCTAGGGAACATCATCAGTGCTATTGGAGCCTCCTGTGAAGCGCTGCTTTGATGTTTCTTCCGGTATTTATAGTGGTTTGTTCTTGCCGCTTCCGGGTGTCAGTTTCAGCTGTAGTAGTTTGTATGTGGGGTCCAGGTCGATGTGTCTGTTGATGGATGTTCTTGCCGTTTCCGGGTGTCAGTTTCAGCTGTAGTGGTTTGTATATGGGGTCCAGGTCAATGTGTCTGTTAATGGAGTTTGTGGATGAATGCCATGCCTCTAAGAATTCCCTGGCTGTTCTCTGTCTGGCTTGTCCTATGATGGTAGTGTTTTCCCAGTCAAATTCATGTTCCTGGTTGTCTGAGTGTATGGCTACTAGGGATATCATCCCTAGTAGCCATACACTCAGACAACCAGGAACATGAATTTGACTGGGAAAACACTACCATCATAGGACAAGCCAGACAGAGAACAGCCAGGGAATTCTTAGAGGCATGGCATTCATCCACAAACTCCATTAACAGACACATTGACCTGGACCCCATATACAAACCACTACAGCTGAAACTGACACCCGGAAACGGCAAGAACATCCATCAACAGACACATCGACCTGAACCCCACATACAAACTACTACAGCTGAAACTGACACCCGGAAGCGGCAAGAACAAACCACTATAAATACCGGAAGAAACATCAAAGCAGTGCTTCACAGGAGGCTCCAATAGCACTGATGATGTTCCCTAGCCAGTGAACGAAACGTTTGCAGCAAAAACTTCCAGCTCGGCGAACAGAACCACAACAAGGGACACCCGAGCTACAAATCTTCAACCAGACTTTAAATATATCCCTGGTGGTGGGGTCTTTTTGGAGGTGGCGGAAATGTCGGTGGATGATTTGGTTTATGCGAAGGTTTGTAGGGTGCAAGGTGAGCACCAGGGGCATTCTGTCCTTGTTACAGTTGGAGGGGTGGGGTCTGAGGGCGGAGGTGCGGGATGTGGACGAGATGCATTGGAGGGCATCTTTAACCACGTGGGAAGGGAAATTGCGGTCTTTAAAGAGGGAGGCTAACTGGTGTGTTCTGTGGTGAAACTAGTCCTCCTGGGAGCAGATACAGCGGAGGCGGAGGAATTGGGGATACGGGATGGCAATTTTGCAAGAGGTAGGGTGGGAAGAGGTGTAATCCAGGTAGCTGTGGGAGTCGGTAGGTTTGTAAAAAGTGTCAGTGTCAAGCCGGTCATCATTAATGGAGGTGGAGAGGCCCAGAGGAAGGGGAGGGAGGTGTCAGAGATGGTCCAGGTAAATTTAAAGTCAGGGTGGAATGTATTGGTGAAGTTGATGAATTGCTCAACCTCCTTGTGGGAACACGAGGTGGTGCCAATGTAGTCATCAATGTAGTGGAGTAAGAGGTGGGGAATGGTGCCGGTGTAATTATGGAAGATCGACTGTTCTACGTAGCCAACAAAGAGACAGGCATAGCTGGGGCCCATACGTGTGCCATTGGTTACCCCTTTGGTCTGGAGGAAGTGGGAGGATTCGAAGGAGAAATTGCTAAGGGTGAGGACTAGTTTAGCCAAATGAATGAGAGTGTTGGTGGAAGGGTACTGTTGGGGACATTGGGAGAGGAAAAAAACAGAGGGCTTGGAGGCCCTGGTCATAGCGGATGGAGGTGTAGAGGGGAACCAACAAAGAGGAAAATGTACTTGGCCTCTTCCTCACGAATTGACCTGTTGCAGATGTATCTGTCCAAGACAGTATCAGTAAGTTTGACGACCACACAAACTTTGTGGAGACAAAATCCCATCTTTGCATTCAGAATTTGCACCATAGTGTGATGTGGCAGTATTATGTGATAAATAGAATAGAATTCAAACAGATATAGCAACTCAACACATAGCACTGAGGGCAATCAGCAGTAGCAGAATTGTAATCCAGCACAATCTGTAATTACTGGACAAGTAGTTGAGATTTAATTGTTTGATTATCGTGCTAATGTACTTTCAAAAGTGTCCTGATGGAGCAAGGCAGTCAACAGTCAAACATTTGGTTTAAATTGGGAAACTATGAACACTTTGTGATGCATGAGGGAGATAGAGCATCTGCCCATGCCTGTTTCTGTAGTTAGTATAACATGAACTTTGCTTATCATGAGAAAAAGCATTCTAGTAACAAGAAGTATCAATAAATTACCATGTAGCCTGCTATGGCAGTTCAATGAACCAGAAATTATTTGGTAGAAGAAAACCTGATGCAGTTGAAAAATCTATGCTAAATAAGTGATTCCTACATATATAGATGGAGTTACAAAATATCTCTAGAAATAGCTAACGTGATTAGAATAAAAACAATAGAAATGAATGAGGCCAACCAGATCAACCTTCACTGAATCATGTCGTCCCATTATAATTGGTCCTGAGTTGAGCCTTAGAGAGTCATACAGACATATAACACAGAAACAGGCTCTTTGACCCACCATGTCTATGCCAACCAACAAGCACCAAACTAAGTTAATCCTCCATCACCTACTGTGCCGTGGCATTTTAAATACTCAGCCAGGTACCACTTAAATATTGCAAGAGTATCTGCCTCCACCAGTATATAGCTACCAAGCTCTGGATGAAAAGAAATCTTTCACAGATGTCCTCTCAACTATTTTCTCTTCACCTTAAATCTGGTCTTAGACAAGCCTGCCATGGGGAAGCAATTCTTAAAAATCTACTCTGTCTATGTATGTCATAATTTTTTCCATCTCAATCATGATCTCCTCTCAGCCTCCTCTGCTTTAAGGAAAGCAAACCCAGTCTTTCTTCATAAGTGAGAGTTTCATCCCTGGCAACATCCAGGTGAATCTCCAATGCAACCACTAGCATTCTATCTGTGTCCCAACCAATGTTTTATGTAATTATAACAAGATTTCCCTGCACCTAGCTAATTCAAACCCCACACCCACCCACCAACCCCCAGCCAATGAAGACAAGCATCCCACATGACTACTTCACCACCCTGTCAATGTGTGCTGACACCTTCAGGGAGCTATGGACTTGTACTTTGAAACTCTGAGACACCTTGCACTTATCAGGATTAAATTCTATCTACCATTGCTCTGCCCAATTTACCAGCTGATCAATATCAGACCGTGGCCTGAGACCATCCTCCTCAGTATCAGTAATGCCACCAATTTTTGTGTCATCTGCAAACTTAGTAATAAAATCACATCCAAGTCATTAATGTAAATACCAAACAACAAAGGTCCCAGCACTAAAATGTGTGGTACATTGCTGGTCACAAGCGTCCAGTGATAAAAATAACATTCCATCTCACTCTTTGCCTCCTTTTTGGAAGCCAATTTTGGAGTTAGTTTGCTAACTTGCCTTTGATCCCAAGTGCTCATACCTTTTGGACCACCTTTTTATGTGGGACCAGTCAAAATCCATATAAACCACATCAACTATACTATTCTCATCAATATATCTAGTCACTTTTCAAAACAAATCTCAATTAAATTAGTCAGACAGATTTTTCTTTAACAAATCATGCTGACTATTACTGATTAATCCCTGCCTTTCCAAATATTGATTATTCCTGACCTTCAGAACATTTTCCAATAATTTTCCTACCACTGTTGTCAGACTAACCAGTCTGTAATTACCTGGCCTATCCTCATTGCCATTCTTCAACAAAAGAACTACATTAGCTGTCCTCCAGTCATCTGGCACTTCACCAATGGTCAACAAGGTATTAACTATCATGAAAGAATGGTACAGCAGGTTTAACAGACAAAGGAAATTTGGAAACAGCAAAATGCTCATTCAATAGTTTAGAAATAAAACGTAAGTGAAAATAACACATTTTAGTAATTTGCACAAATCTAGTGACTAACATCTGACCATACATATGGTTGAGTAAGAAGAAAAATATTCAGCAACTAAGATCTAGGCCCAGGATTCATCACTAATCTGCATACTCAATGACAAGAAGCACCATTCTTTTAAAAGTTAATCAAAAAAATACAATGAAGGTTTCTCTCTGTTAGCCCTAATGAGGTTTTGTTTGCAAATTTATAGTGCTCACATCATAAGTATGGACTACACTCCTACAGTATCTCTCTCTCTCTCTCTCTCTCACGATCTTGTCTTTAGCAGTGACAGCAGTTCTCAATGGTGCTCGGAATCTCCAGTGCTCATGTCACTGACACTATTTTAAAATTCACACCATTTCCAGGCCACATTACATTCCTAATACCGCACAACCATTAGTAGGATTGATCTGTGATGTGGCGAAGAGTTTTGGGGGTTAGGACTTGGAGTCCACACGTTAGGTCAATACGTAAGGTTCACTTGGTTGTTCACAAGTGTGTTTCATCTGCACTGTAGCGGATACCTGTTTAATGCTCATGCCTTTGGAAAGGCCTTACACCAAAATGAAAGTGAAGCCCACTCCCTTACAGAATGAAACAGCCATCCATTCCAGATATAGTGACAGCGATTTTCAATGGCGTGCTGTCTCTCCATTGAAGCCAAGATTAATTATTGATAACCACCCTGACCCCATCGCGATGACTCTTTCTCTTCCATCCTCTATTCTTTTCATCCTTGTTTTCACGATTATTGTGTCCTCTGCATCTCAGCATAGGGCCTCCAATGCCGAGAACTGATGGCTGCAGGTCAGTAGTTTTGATCACTAAAGTTAGAGAAGCATTCCAAACGATATCATAATTATGCAACATTTCTTTAATAGTACTTTGGTAACCTTGATCACTTATTTTGATGAACATCAAGTTTTAAAAATTGAGTAGTGGCAGTTCTGATTGATACTTCTAATACCTCACATTGACGGAAAGAGTTATATTGAATTCAACAAGGAAATTGGAAGACAAGAAAATCTGGAAATGGAAAAGGTTTTAGTTTGAACAATCAATAAGAAGGATGTCAATACTATAAAGTAGAAAGACTAGAGCCCTACGTAAAGAAAATAGTATGCTTCTATTGTAATGTGATTGGTCTTATTAAAGCTAATTACCTTTTATCCCAACTCTTTGCTTTCTGTCAGACAGCCATTCCTCAATTAATGTCAGTACCTCACCTTGAACACCACAGACCCTCACCTTACTCAGCAGCCTCCCGAGAGGCACCTCATCTAAAGCCTTTTGGAGATCGAAATAGATAACATCCACTGGGTTTCCCTGGTCTAATGTACTTGATTGTCAGGCACAACCTTCCCTTACTGAATCCATGCTGATTTTTTTCTAATCTGACCCTACACTTTCAAGAATTTAGAAATCTCATCTTTAAAGATGGATTCAAGAATTTTACCACAACCGAAGTTAGGCTAATCTGCCTATAATTTTCCAATTTTTGTCTTGGTCCTGTCTTGAACAGGAGGATTACAAAAGTGATTTTCCAATCATCTGGGACTTTCTCTTACTCCAGTGACTTTTGAAAGATCACAACCAACGCCTCTGCTATTTCCTCAACCACCTCTCTCAGAACTCTAGGGGCCTATTGGGGCCAGGAGATTTATCAATTTTTAGATTTTAGCTTTTCTAGCACTTTCTCTTTTAGTTTTTCTCGCACTGTCTCTTTTGTAATGGCTACCATACTCAAATCTGCCTCCTCACTCTCCTTAATTGTTGGGATATTACTCATGATTTCCACTGTGAAGACTGACACAAAGTATTTATTAAGTTCTTCAGCTATTTCCTTATCTCCCATCACTAGCCTTCCTGCATCAATTTAGAGCAGCCCAAAGTCTACTTTTGCCTCTCATTTGTTTCTTAAGTATTGAACAAAACGTTTTACTATAATTTCTAATATTACTGGCTAGTTAACCTTATTAGTTGATCCACTCTTTTCTTATTTCTCTCTTTGTTATCCTCTGTTTGTTTTTGTAGCCTTTCCAATCTTCTGATTTCCCAGTGCCTTTGGCCACCTTATAGGCTCTCTCTTTCTCTTTGAGACATTTCCTGATTTCTTGACTTCCTTTGTCAGCCATGGTTGTCAGCCATCATACAGCTACAGCACATCCACTGTCCAGCCATAACTACTTATTTAATTTACTTTTGCAAATTATGTACTAAATAGAACACATCTCATTAAATAGCAATCATTTGCCTTCCCCACAGCCTCCCTACTCTGACCTCACTTCTGCCCAGCTCCTGCCACTCTGCTGTAAAAAAGACAACTTGAAAGAAGTTATAAAATACAGAGGTGTATAGATGGAGTTAATGGCAGTTTTCTTCTCTCAAAGATGGGGATTTCAAGACTAGGGAGCACATTTTTTAAGGTGAGAAGAGAGAAATTTAAACGAGAAGGGCAATTTTTTTACACAGAGGGTGGTTCGCATGTGGAAGGAACTTCCTTAGGAAATGATGGATGTGGCTACAATTCCAACATTTAAACAACATTTTGCGACATACATAAATGAGAAAAATTTAAGGGATAGGGACCAGGAGTGGACATTTGCCACTATTTTAGTTTGAGATTACGTTCAGCATGGACTGGTTGGATCCAAGGGTCTGCATTGTATGACTGTATGACTTTATGACTATGACTTCAAACAGCAGCCAATGAGGAATAGACATTTGTCCATCAAGAGATAATTCAAGCTAAGTATGGATAATGAGAATTTATGAGTGGATCATAAATTCCAATTGCAGATCACTTAGATATTAGGAATACACAGGATAAAATACTAAGACATATTTATTGGCCAGGATTACATAAAGATGTGGTTAAATTTTGACAGACATGTTATCGATATCAAGTTGTGGGGCAACTCCAATCACTAATTAAACATTAATTCTAGTACCAGTTTCTGAACAAGTTTTCAGTCTTGAATTCCTACCTAAACCCAGGAGTGGCAATTGGTATCTTTCAACAAGTATGTATGTTTCAAGAAGATTTGCTGAAGCAGTGCCTTTGGAAAAAATTATGGCGATGGCAGGAATGGTAGTGAAGAATTTAGTTCAATCTTTTATAAATAATGGATTGCCCAAAGAAATGCAATCAGCATTCAAATTTTATGTCACAACTATTTAAAGAAATAATTAAAAGTTTGAGAATAAAACAAGGTATGTCTTCAACTTATTATCCACAATCCCAAGGAGCATTTGAAAGAAAGCATCAAGTTTGAAAGTCCATGATTACAGCTTATTCTCAGGAAATGCACCAGTGACTGGAATAATTCCCTTGTTACTGTTTTCCAGTAATGGTGCCCTAAAAGATCCACAGTTTCCATTCCTTTGAACTGATGTACGGACTTGAGGTGAGAGACTCACTTAAATCAATTAGAAACAAATATGAACCAAAGCTTAGAGACCGCACTTCTGGCCCATGTGTCAAGTTTTAGAGAAAATCTAACCAAAAATTAAAAGTAAGCGATTTTGAAACATGACTAAAAAAAGAGCAGATAAAAATGTCAAAACTTAGAATTTTGTTGCTGGAGATATGTTGTTAGTACTCTGGGAATAATCAAATGCATGGTTCACTCAATTTTATCAAATCTACAAGAAACCCAATGCTGTGAATTCTGCTGTGAGCACTGCAGAGGAGAAAAAGGAATCAGCAAGTGTGTCATGTTAATGTTAAGTTGAATCTCTGACAGGAAGGATAGCCAGAAGAGAACTGTGCTTATAGTGGTAATCAAGTGAGGTTTCTATAGGCAGTGAAATGAAAATATCAAGAATGGATCAGAAATTAAAAAGTTACCTTTTCAATAATTAGATAAGATTATATGGAGGTGTTTGAAAAGTTCAATGAAATATTAGCTAACTCCTAAAAAAATGATCAAAGTGATCTATTAAATCTATTCCTGACTCATAAATCAAATTGTGTAAATAGGCCAGAAAAGAATGCAATTGCCCTGCATGATGTTGCAGATGTGTTATCTATAAAACAACCATCTTCCAGATTCAACCCAGAGAATTTAGCCAAGTGACAGAAGGGCTCAAGTTTGTGAGGGCAATGACATTGAACCAAATCACACTATCTGGAAATGAACAATTTCATAGTGCTGAAACCAGCTGGATCACAATGATCATGTGTACAATATTACAATGTTAATGGGGTAGCAATTCTATAATTGGAGGATTGTATGAGGAGATTGAACAAGTAAACTGTTTATTATAAAATTCAGTTTGTTGAATGATATTGGCGAGTTTTACTGATTCATCAAGTTTCACTGACAAACAAAACATCAGCTTTTGGAAATTCAATATGAACTTTATCTGTATAAAGTCACATAACTTGGAATGAAAAATTCATCAACAAGTTTTCCATGTTTAACCGATAAAAGGATCATGCAACATTTTGTATAGATGACTTCACTGTGTCCATTCGAATCGAGGAAAAATATTTCAATTGAATTAAAAAATACAAAGAATCAATCTAGTTGTAGATTCAGTAGCTTGTGAATTTTGCGAAAATAACATTGACTTATTTGGGTCACAGTCTAGGATAAGGCCAAGTACTGTTTAGACAAGAACAGATAAAGGCTCTCTTGGATTCTCCTTAGATTTTGTTTACCTCACAAAAAACTGAAAAAGTCTTATGATATAACAGTATGAATCAATTTTATTGGATGTTTATTCTGAATTTCAGTCCTGTGGTAATTCCCCTGATACATTTATTAAAGAAAAGAAAGAAATTTGAATTGAAAAGAAAAATATCAGAATGCCATTGATAACCTTGAAAGTTGTACAGACTACTGTGCCCTGTTTAATAGCAGCAAGTTATATTCAGCTGTTTAAACTGCCTGCTGATGACATCTGTGTTGAGAGAACATGATTACAGGCCAATGAGATGGGGAATCAAAGGGCCAGTCAAGTATTTTTAATTCCACAGATACTTATGTATACGGGTCCTAAGTCTTTGAGTTTTCCTAAATGATTTCATAACAAAATTGGGAGTTGGAGTTTAATAGTACAAGCATATAATGTAGAATCATAGAATCCATACAGTGTCAAAACAGGCAATTCAGCCCAATGAGGCCATACCAACTCTCCAAAGGGGATCCCATCTAGACCCACCCCCCCTACCCTATTCCTGTAACCCTGCATTTCCCATGGCTATACATCCCTGAACACTATGGGTAATTTGACATGACCAATCCCCCTAACCAATACATTTTTGGACTGTGGGAGGAAACCAAAGAACCAGGTGGAAAACCAGAGATGTGGATAATGTGTGACTCCACACAGACAGTCGCCTGAGGGAAGAATGAAACCCAGGTCCCTGGCGTTGTGAGGCAGCAGTGCTAATCACTGAGCCACTGCGCTGCCGATGTAAAACTCAATCACATGTCTTTCAGGGTATTGGTAGTGGTCATGTAAAGTATGTAAATACTATCCTCTCTCAGGATGATAGCATTTCACTACACAACATCACCGCTCCACCAATGTCTTTGCTGTTGTCTGCCAGCTTCCCTTCTCAGAATCTTGTTGCATATCCCAAGATGGTGTAGGTTAGATTAGATTATCTACAGTGTGGAAACAAGCCCTTCGGCCCAACACCACCCCTCCGAAGAGAAACCCACCCAAACCCATTCCCCTACCCTATATTTATCCTGACTAATGCACCTAACACTGTGGGCAATTTAGAATGGCCAATTCACCTGACTTGCACATCTTTGGATTGTGGGAGGAAACCGGAGTGCCTGGGAGGAAACCCTCACAGACACAGGGAGAATGGGCAAACTCCACACAGACAGGCAGGAATCGAACCAAGGACCCCGGTGCTGTGAGGCAGCAGTACTAACCACTGAGCCACAGTGCCACCCACGTGTAGTCCAAAGCCATAGCCTCCAAAGATATGTGACTTCTCCTGAAAGGCTTACTGTTGTTTTCCCATTGTAAGACAACAGTCTTTTGCAATCGATGCTGCAGAGAATTGGGCAGCATTGCTTTGGAGTGTCAAGTCCAGTAAAGGCTTCAGTAGCTAAAATCTTCGACTTAGAATGTTTCTCCCTTCTTACTTTTGCTGCTCCTTCTTCAATCAGCTCTATTTTTTCCCCTTACAGATTCTCCTTATCATGCCATAAGTGGAAGAGATTAAGAAATTGCAACACATATGACTGACAGCAAGTTGCTGAGCAGAATTTTTACTGATTGGAGAAGCAAGGCCTGCAATGTGTACTGCCACATTATTGCCTGTAAATGGAGGTGATGGCCTAGCTGTATTATCGCCAGACTATTAACTCAGCCTAACGTTCTGGGGCAAGTGAGGACTGCAGTTGCTGGAGATCTGAGTCGAGAGTGTGGTGCTGGAAAAGCACAGCAGGTCATGCAGAATCCAAGGAGCAGGACAATCAATGTTTCTGGCATAAGTCCTTCAATATCCTGGGTATCCAGGTTCAAATCCAGTCATAGTGATTAGTGTAGATTAGATTAGATTACTTACAGTGTGGAAACAGGCCCTTCGGCCCAACAAGTCCACACCGACCCGCCGAAGCGACAACCCATCCATACCCCTACATATACCCCTTACCTAACACTACGGGCAATTTAGCATGGCCAATTCACCTGACCCGCACATCTTTGGACTGTGGGAGGAAACCGGAGCACCCGGAGGAAACCCACGCAGACACGGGGAGAACGTGCAAACTCCACACAGTCAGTCGCCTGAGGCGGGAATTGAACCCAGGTCCCTGGCGCTGTGAGGCAGCAGTGCTAACCACTGTGCCACCGTGTAGTTTTGATTCAATAAAAATCTGGAATTAAGACTCTAATGATAACTGTCAAATCATTGCCAATTGTTTGTTTCAAACTGATTTGGTTCTCTAATGTTCTCTCGGGAAATAAATGCCATCCTTACCTGGTTAGGCTGATACACGACTGCAGACCCACAGCAATGTGGCTGATTCTCAACTGCACTCTGGGCAATGACCTGGCCAAAGATACTCTCATCCTTTGAATGAATACCAAAAAACTTCATCAACTTTATGTAGCTGAACAAACATTCAAGTGCTTTACTCACTCAGCAACAGTTAATAGAAACACATCAACAATTAGTCTAAACAATGTAGGCTCTCACTTTACATAACATCTGATAGGCAGCATTTTCTGTTGCTGACTGCATGTTTAGCTCTGTGAGATCAGGAGAGAGAGAATTAACTGGAGCATTGAGGTGAGAAATGGCATTGTCAGAATCAAATCAGGATTACATGCTGAATAACGTTGTCACTTATCCCCTCCACATCATTGGGGAACAAACTCTCTGCACCCATACCAATGATTTATCCAAAGTGTCAGTGTGATTCACTGCATGGGCAGTACAGACATCATATTAGCCCAAATCCTGTAGTCAGTGATGAAGTGGAACCAAATACACGTGTGAAAAACATGTCTCGATTCGGGAACTGCATTATGACTTTGTTCCCACCTGCTACAAGTCTATTGGCAAGGTGAATTAGAATTCATTTGGAGTCACCTGCCTCAAAGTTTCTCTTCAGTTTATTTATTTCTGAATTAATAGTCCACCAGCACACTTTTGATAAGTGGTTATTTTTCATTTTCAATCTTTGACTTAGTTTCAACTCAAGGTCCTTCAACACATCTGGAGTTGGGAGTCATAAGAGACATCGGGGGACATGGGGCAACCCTATTTCTCAACCTGATTAGACTAAAAAGCATATGCTTACTTTTATGTATCTTCTGTACTTGAGATTCCTGGACAACAACCTCTTGTCACAAACTTGTCCAAGACTCCAGGAATGTAATAACTAAGGAATAGTTATAAAGATCACATCTCCCTTTTACAACAATCAATGTGTTGTCTTCTATAATAAAAATCTCTAGCAGGACAACAAGACACTTTAATAGCTCTTGGGAAAGGGTAAACATGTAAGCTAAGTGTAGGGTTAGGATGGTGTTTATGAAAAATTGCAACATCAGGGTGGGTGAAGTAGGTAGTGTGCCATGCAGGAGAGGTGGGTAATGTGCCAGGTGGAAATGGTGTGCAGGGTGCCTGGTGAGTGCAGTGATGGGATGTAAAGTAGATTGGTGCCAGTTGAGTTAGATGTCAGGTGATTGAAGTGGCTAGTACCAGGTGGATAACAAATCAAAGTTCCAAATAAGTGCAGGAGTGCTTAGGATACGTCAGAAGTAAAGAGGGTATCAGGTGTGGTGGGGAGGGAGACTTACCAGGTCAGGCCAAGGTCTATAAGAGGTCAAGGATTGCTACATATGGAGATAGACAGGCCGGTGATTGTCAAATTTTGGAGATTTGACTATACCTGAGTTACACAGAAATTGCTGTGCCATTATGACCCCTGTTAAAAATAACACAACACCAGGTTCATTTGGAAGTACAAGCTTTTGGGGTGCTGCTCCTTCATCAGCTGGTGATTAGATTATTTACAGTGTGGAAACAGGTCCTTCGGCTCAACAAGTCCACACCGACCCGCTGAAGCGCAACCCACCCAGATCCATTCCCCTTCACCTAATACTACATGCAATTTAGCATGGCTAATTCACCTAACCTGCACATTTTTGGACGGTGTGAGGGAACTGGAGAAACCCACGCAGACATGGGGAGAATGTGCAAACTCCACGCCTGAGGTGAGAATTGAACCCAGGTCTCTGGCACTGTGAAGCAGCAGTACTAACCACTGTGCCATTGTGCCGCACATGGTGTTGTATGATTTTTTAACCTTGTCCACACCAGTCTAACACCATTGTGACCCTCAACAGTGACAAACATTCCAGCATTAAAAGTATTTAGAACTGAAAGATCTGGGTCATTAGTTCAAAGTGTTTCCGTGGCAATTTCTATTCATCTGCTAACAATAACTGGTTCATCTCATGGGCTGACAGTCTGGGTTGACAATGACATAATGGTAGCATTTTCAATTTCCTCATGATGAGAATGCAAACTATTAAAAAAATGAACTAGTGGATGTAAGGCTGATAGCCATTGGATACACTTACAAAAGGCTGTGTTTTACTCTTGTTGTGATTACTCTTGACGTCATTGTACCAAACATGTAGGTATTGATCAAATGAATTCCAATCTATTAGCGGTCATTTAGCATTTTCTGCAAACGTTTATGGCATAGGTAACAAAGAAGAATGTTCCCCCCAAGGCCTTCATTTTGATGTCAATCGTTTGGTCATTTTAAATACTGTTTGTGTTTTGATACTATAATACATTTCTCTGTTCAGACAAGTTCGGTTTGGAACAGAAGTGCTCTGATTTATTTCATTGCTCAGAATAAGTCTGTTAAAGTTATGCTTTCTTCAGAATTTACATTCTTGGTGTATACTTTAGATAGTCATGTAAAATAAAATTAAAGACAGCACAGGAGGGCAAGTGTGAAAGCAGAAATGGATTTTTTGACCTGAAGATACATTTCAATTTAACCTAGAAACTTACGATTTCATTTGCAAAAATGGTAAATGTACATTTGAAAGATGCAGAAAAGAAGTTGCAAGTGTGGGACAATGAACTTCATGTAAAGCATGGTAGAACAACTAATTTAACTGAAGCCAAGATTGTGACATGACTAAGAGAGAAGAGGCTAGTCTGGAAAAAAGCAGGTAAAGAGTGGGGTCATCGACATTACATTGCAGCAATGGTTCCCAACCTGTTCAATATCAAGGCAGACGTCAATGTGACAAATAATTCCATGGCAGAATTTTTTCACTTTTTTTCAGCTGAATTGATTACTCATAAATGTCACATTTTCTTGCATTTAGCTATTATTTCAATCTTACTAGAGAGGTTTCTAGCATTATGCATACAATAAGTCAAGGTCCCAAGAGTGCTTAGGATAGGTCAGCAATCAAAGGGGTGTCAGGTCTAAAGCAGTATGGAAATTACCAGGTTGGGCCAGGGTCTATTTGTGTGTGTGTGTGTGTGTGTGTGTTTTTTGGTGGTGGGGGGGGAGGGGAGGGGTGGGGGGAAGGTTTGATGCTGGTGGTGTAGTGTAGAGGGGGAGAGATGAGGGATGTTGCATATCATCAGGCTGGCAGAAGGGTCAAAAGTATTAATGCTTCAAAACTATCAGCACAAAACATTCCATTTTCGACTGTGAGCACAGAGACCTTTTCAACATCTGCTCAACTCAACTATTTCTAACTATTCATAATCAACGGATTAGAGCAAAGCACAACATACATTGAGTTCAAGTTTCTGGGTTAGCGGAAAACCTGCAGCCCTTTTTGATCCAGGGAAGAATTGATGAGAGGGATGCCCACAAGTCCACTTCACTGACAAGTGCTCTCCACCCTTGATTTATAGGTATGGCAGTGTTGAAAATGCTAGCTCACAGAGCTATGTTTCACAAAACTGTAAAAGAACAGCAAGATGAGAGGTCATTCTCATGTACTGTAGTCAGCCAACACCCGGATAAAGACATCTCTCCAAGCTTCTGCTTTATAGTGTGATCCATCTGTCGTTCTGTATTTTCCTCTTATTCATTTACTGTCAGTTTTTGTGATGAATCAGAAGATAATGACAAAAATGCATCATGCATCTAATTTTTGTCTTTCACATTTGTTCAATGGAAGTAGAATTTGAACGTTTAGAGACATAGAGTCGCACAGCATGGAAACACCCCTTCAGACCAACCTATCCATGCCAATCAGGCTTCCTAAACTGAACTAGCCCCATGAATCTGCATTTGTCCCATATCCCTCTAAACCTTTCCTATTCATGTACCTGTCCAAATTTCTTTAAAATGTTGTAACTGTACCTGCATCTACCACTTCTTCTGGCAGCTCATTTCATTCTTGCACCACCATTTACGTGAAAAGATTGCCCCTTAGGTCCCTTTTAAATGTCTCACCTTTCAACTTACACCTATGCCATCTATATTTGGACATGCTACTCTAGGGAAAAGACCTTGGCTATTCACCTTGTCTGTGCTTCTCATGATTTTATAAACCTCCATAAAGTCACCCATCAGCTTCCTATGCTCCAGGGTAAAAAAAGTCCCAGCCTTTTCGACTTCTTCTTATAACTCAAACATACCAGTCTCAATAAAATTCTTGTAAATCTTTTCTGGTCCCTTTTCAGTTTAATAAAATCCTTCCTATAGCAGAGTGACCAGAATTGTATACAGTATTCCAAAAGTGGCCTCACCAATGTCTTGGACAGTCATACCACATGTCCCAATTCCAAAACTCAATGCTCTGACCAATGAAGGCAAGTGTGCCAAATGCCTTTTTCTCCAGCCTGTCTGTGTTTGATTATGAATGTGTGCAACTTGACAGCTGTATCTGCTACAGATGATGCTCATTGTCTATTGGCAAAGGTCCAGTTTTGACCTGAAACCTTGAAGGTTATCTGTGATTGTCCAATCATCTGGTTCTTCCCATTTACTTTAGTATTCAGGTTATTCAGTTGCCATAATTCCAGAGGACCATAGGGTTGCTTTCTCATTAGAGAGAAAGATGACTGACATTGAGCACTGAGGGTCAGCATGCTTCAGGTGAGGGACAGTGTTGAAAAGGTAGTTGAGGGAGTAGTGCCAAATCTCTGCATACACATAATATTGGAAGCCATTCTGGAAAGGGGCACTGCTCCTGAGATTTTGGCACCGAACAGGTAGTTCTTCTGTAATGTGTGTTTATTAAATATGATTTGGCTGTAACACAAGTTGTGAATTGCAGACTTTTTTTATGAAGCAAACTGCTACTCGCTGTTATGCGATCCTATGCCCAGCCCTTCCTGAACAGCAAAACGGAGCCTCAGGATCCTCTGCCTGCAAAATGCAACTTCAGTGTGTTAGCTAAAACAGGAATGCAATTCACTCCACAAGCCTTGAAACTTAGCTTGAAACTGGGAACGGTAGTCTACGTTTAGAAGGAACATTATTTCAAACCGGGGGAGGGGGAATCTTGAGGAGGACTGCATCACTTGGCCAGCTGGCTCACACGCTCTCTGGCGAAGAGCTTCATGAAAGGTACAGTGCTGTATTCAGTGATTTTAGTGTTAAAGTGTTAACTTTACTGTATTATTTCATGAAAACATATGATTTAAAGATTTACTTACACAGTGCTATCATTTGTGTTCAGTGACTATTGCTTTTGTTTTGATTTTTACTCATATTTTCAATGGTTTCATCCAACCCTAATTTTCCCATTGGGCTCATTATTTACATTGTGTGATTTTCTACAACTTGGTGTTACACAGGAACGCAGTTATTGCATTGTAGGAGAACAACCTGTACGAGTAATGTTGCCATGGCTCACCAGTTGAAAGTCTCTGCCCGACAGAGCTACATTTCATGAACTACTATATACAGAAGTAACCAAAGGAGTGTCATAGTACTCAAGGGTTGGTTAGCTAAATTGGCTTATCAGCTAATTTGTGATGCAGAATGATTCCAATAGGTGCAGGTCCAATTCCTGTACTGGCTGATGTCACCATGAAGATATCACATTTGCAACCTTGCTCTTCACATGAGGTGTGGTGACTCTGGGGCTAAACTCATCACCAGTTGTCTCTTTCCATCATGAGAGCAAGATTGTGATGATTTTACATTTTTTTTATTTACAATATGTAAAGAGTTGAAGAGCCTTATTTAGAAATAAGAAGCAAACAGCTTTAGGGACAATGCTTGTACAGCCACCCACAAACTGAAATACTCCACTCCAATATCTCAA